>NC_056741.1:371839511-371959511 GCF_019279795.1 Protopterus annectens | reverse complement strand
TTAATGAGGGATGTGTACAGTGGGACAATGACCTCCTTTTTTCTGGATGAAATGCCCTTCGTGATGAGGTGTGCCACATAGAAGGATTTCCTGACTGTTGTGGAGATGTGGTTATCAAAAGTGAAACCACTGTCCACCTGTGTCCCTAAGTCTCTCATCACACTTTCAGTGTTTAGTGTCCTGCCACCTATGTGGTAATTCATGGGTACATGTTTTTTTCCAAAGGGGATAACTATACATTTCTTGGCATTAAGCTTGAGCCCATGGCTCTGGCACCAGGCATCTGTTTCTGTAAGGCCCTTTTGTAGAATATCCACATCATTTGGGGATTCAATAATGGCTCCCAGTTTGCAGTCATCGCCAAACTTTGTTAGCCAGAGTCCCTTAGTGTTGGCCTGTACTTCAGAGAAGTAGATGCCAAACACGAGTGGTCCCAGGACTGAACCCTGAGGTACTACACTTGTCACTTGCCTGGAGCTGGATTTGGAGTCAGCTACTTTTACAGTCTGGGTTCTGTCAGTAAGCCAGTTGGTAACTCATCGAGTGACGTAGGGATTTATGCCCAGCTTAGTAAGTTTATATATGATTCCAGAGTGCCGGATGGTGTTGAAGGCCTTGGCGAGGTCCATATAGGCTGTATGGACTGCCTTACGCTCACCCACAGCTCTGGAGACTGATTCGAAGAAGTCAATCAGATTCAGGAGACAAGATTAGCCCTTCACAAACCAAAACTGGGTGGGGTCCAGTGTTTGAAGATTCTCAATGTCTTTGTTTATAAGTTCCATGATAATACGTTCCATGCCCTTGCAGATCAGGCTTGTCAGTTCCTGGGATCCAAGGCGGATCCTCCTTTGTGGAGCGGGATAACTGTAGCTGTGCACCACTCACTGGGCATGAAACCTGAGGTGAGGCTATGATTAAACGTGACACTTAGGGTGAGGTGCCAGTTCATTTTGTAGTTCATGTAGTACACAGCCTGGGATGTCATCTGGTCCCATGGATGCTGTATTCTTAGCTTTGGAGAGTGCGTTTTCTACCTGTGTGGCTGTGATTATCGGAATTTGGCAGTCTTTTGGTATTGAGATAGGCCCTTTAGGGGGTTAGAGGGGGGGTGAAGTTGGCACTAAATCGATCTGCCAGGATATTGACAATGTCCTTGGGATCAGTATATTTAATGCCATTCTGTTGTAGCTCAGAGCAGATCTGAGCATTGCCATTTAGATTCTTGAAATAACTATAGAATGCCTTGTGTTTGTCTTTGGAATCTTTGTCAATTTTATTTTCGTAACTAGCTTTTGAGGATTTTATGAGGGATCTCAGCTTCTTACTGAGGCTGGTGAGGGAGTTTTTTGCATCCTGAGATTTTTCTGTTTTCTGTAACAGTTTCTTCCTTCTGTTGTATAATTTGTTTATAGCAGGAGACCACCAGATTGGCTTCCTTTTTTTGGAGAAGAGCATCTTGGTTCTATTTGGGATGGCACGATTCATGCACGAGTGGATGTGCTCGTACAGTGCCTTAGTGTAGGATTCTGCAGTTGAACTTCCAGATCTCGTCTGCGTGGGAGTTGTGAGGTTTGTCACTTCTGACTTTAGTAGCTTGAAGTTGGCTTTAGAGAAGTTTGTTAAGAAGTTTTCCTTACTGGGGGGGGGGGGGGGGTTGGTACCCAAGTAGTTTTCCCAGTTAATGGCAGGGTAGTTGAAATCACCCAGTATTAGGGTGTTTGGTTGTATCTTAATATTTTTCATTATGTTTAGAAAGTTGTAGTGAGAATCTTGGGGCATGGTGCGGGATTTGTAGCAAGCTAGAATTTGGATTGCTGTCTTACGTAGTGTTAGTTGCACCTGGAGAATTTCAGATGCATTGTGTTGGGCAACTAGCCTGGAGGTGTAAATATCCTTGGTGAATATGGGCACTCCTCCACCTTTAGTGTTTTGGTCTTGGTTTTGTAGCTGAAAAGTGTGGTAAGAATTGTAGCCTGGTATTGCAGAGGTACTCTCTGGAGCCTTGAACCAGGTCTCAGTTACTGCACAGATATCGATATTCTCCATTTTTAGGAGTGCCTCGAGAGAGTGCATTTTGAGGTTTAGACTTCTAGCATTGAGTAGCATCACCTTCAGATTTTGCATGCTTGTATCTGTTACAGTGGGGGATTTATCCTTTGAACGTTGCCTAAAAAAGCCACTATAGGGGTGGCAAGAGCTTTAGCCAGTAACCTGAATCCCAGGGGTGACAGGTGCAGACCATCTCTGGCAAAGCATCATGGTTTGTCGATCATGTCTACCCAGGCAGACAAATACTGGATCCCCTTTGAATGACACCAGAAGCTTAGCCAATTGTTGAAGTCAATCATTTTGTCCTTATACTGTGGTATCATTTTGGGTGAAGGCAGGATGCTACTCAGGACTAGGGTCATACCTGCCTGGGTCACATGATCCAAGAGCTCTTCCATGTCTCTTTTCATGTAGTCCAGGGAGGTACATCTCTAGTCATTCACTCCAGCATGGACAATGACAGAGTCGTATTTGTACTTGTTGTGGAGTGACTTGAGTGCATGCGTTATGTGGTGGATCCTGGCACCTGACAGGCAACTGACTGTAATTTTCTCCTTGTTCAGCCTGGTGAGTGGGACATCAGTGTGCCTGACTATAGAGTCACCTATGACTAAAGTGTTGGGTACATTGTCTTGCCTTAGGGGCTGTTGTTGGGTGGCACACTGGTGTGTGCATTTCTGATGAGTATCATCATTCATGGTTTCAGTGCATAGCCAGCATCCCCCAGTAGATGGCCATACAGGATGCCCCCCTAGCAAACATCTGGTACAGCTACAGCTGTTATGCATGCCAGATATGGGAGTCATGATAACTGCCAGCACACACATTCATGATAATGCTCTGAGCATTGCACACGATTTGGCAGTTGATGGAGTGATACCCCTTGCAGTTGATGTAGATTCTACCCTCCTCACCGGTTAGTGCCTTGATATGTACATGAGTGTAATCTATGGCACCCAGTACCTCAGAGAAGTATACTACACGGTAGAAGAGTCACATACTACTAGCCCTCTACTCAGGGGTGTGGAATAAATAAATGTGCTCACTGGCATGTGGTTGCATAACATCCAGGAACTGGTGTAGTAACCTGGATGTCGATGCCTGTGAGACCCCCATTATGTCCCCAGTTGGTCTTTGAAAATTACCTGTAGCTAGTATACTAAGGGCTACACATACTTTTGTTCCCAATGGGATGGGTTCCCCTCTGTTGGTCTGGGTTTGAGTTGAGGGCGGCAGAGCTCGGTAAGTTCTTGTAGTATGTCCCTCTCCACCCTGTAGCACTCTACAATCTCCAGCTCATGTAGCTCCTGGAAGGTTTCCCTGGGCCTGAACACTCTTCTCCTTCTCAGTCTAGGCCTATTGTCAGCAGCAGCATCAGCACTGACCTCAGCATCTAGCACATACAGATATAGCAGAGCTGCAGCAACCCCTAGCATTGCTTTAGTTAAAAATCCCATGTTTGTACTCCACTGGTGCAGAGTATGGGGATAAAATCAGGTTGTAGGGTGCATGCAACTTTTATAGTGCTCTGCTGTAGGTGCAGCCTGTGTGACTGGCTACCTATGATGCATTCCACCTGCCAAGTACATCATTAAGGGGTTTTCATGGCCCAGTTTAAGTGGAACAGGGATCATAAATAATTTATATATGATTGGCTTTCTCACACAATTTTTTTTTTGACAGCCTTCATTGCTAAACACTGCGGTGTGGCATGCTCAGCACAGTGGCACGCTGTGCAAACATGCTCAAGCCAGATGAAACATGTACCCTGAAGGTAAACAAAGCTTTGCAGGCACTATACACCCCCCTGCTCAACAAACAGGAGCTGCTGAGCTCTAATGAGCTTAAAGAAATGTGGACACACCCCCTTTGATGTCAGCTACCTCTTCTGTGGACACCAACACAGTTCTGGACCTACATTGATTGGATCTGTGGGCACAGATACCTATTTTTACTATTTAGTAACCCCAGTTCTTTTGCATAGAGATCTGTGCACACAACCTTGAAACTACACTATTCCAGGCCCTGCTTCATTAGCAACCAAGGCAGTCTACCATTGTACATACTCCATGCAAGGTTCTATAATGCATTATTTTCACATATTAATAATTTTCATTTTTACCCTTTTTAATTTTTTTTTTTTTTGCATAATTGCATGTTTGCTCACTGAGGAATACTGTGCAAAGATAACCTGATTATTAAAAAGATTATTTTTTTAATTATTTTCCATTATGTTTTGGACACACAGTGCCTAGTTTTGTAGATATCTGTGTCTGCTATGCAATTTCTGTCCTTCTAACTGCACTTTTACAGCACATATTCATTGTTTTACATCCTGTACATGGAATTTTTGCATGTATAGTTTAGACACCAACATGGTGTCTGCAGGACTGCCTATCTGCTTGCTGGATCACTCTACCACCCTCATTTGCATGCAATTCAGCTGCTTATGGGATAATTTGCATGCCACAGACACTTCCGTGTTGACATGCCTGTGCACGCCCCTCAACTCTGTTTACTGAATCACACATCTGTTTACATCCATGTAAGCTCTGTGCCACTATGCCTACAAGGAAGAAAATCCATGTAGGCTCTATTGAATTACCCCATAATACTTATTACATTTACAAAACCTTTAAAACCAGGAGTTATACACATTTTCAGTTTGTTGTCAGCATCTTTCCTTTTTCCTTCTGATAGGACTATTGATAAAAACTACCTTTGCTAAAATTTATTGGAATATGGTAAAGTGAAAATTAAAATAAATAAATAAATGCTTTGTTGTCAGAACATTATTATACAACATTTCCCAAAAATGATAAATATCTGCCCAAACTAGTAATATAATAAATGTTTCCAATCAGGTTCTGCTAAGCCATAACATCTCCAACATGCAATATTAAGCATTTTAGTAATCTTATGTGAAGTGAAGATTGTTTTGAGGAAAAACTTCCAAGTAAAATACTTCCATTCTTCTGAATGTTCTAGATATTTGTCAGATAAAAACATAATTGTATAACATTGTTTGGTGTATTCATTGAAAAATGTGTAATGATCTGACACAATTTAAGATTGACATCATTAAATTTATACAACTATGTTTTGATTTGTTCAGGATTATTGGAAATCTTTAGAAAGTGAGAAGTATGTTTACCAAGATGTTTGAGCAGGACATTTTTAAAGTATACTGCTTTTATTTTCATTAATTCATTATATCTGTGCTGGATGTTGTGCAGTGGAAATATTGTATCAGTATTAATAATCACCATCTGGTCTTCCGATTCTTGAACCATAAGTTAGATTATGAACGAACTGTATTTGTTTCATTAAAATGGTTAATCATAGATCATCAAGAAAGCAATTTTCTAATGCATGGACAATGGGAGGAATTTAGTAAAGCTTACACGGAGCTAATCTCCATGTAAGCATAGTGTCACGGCTCGAACATGGAGTTGGGAACCTGTGCGATCCAATAAACAAGGCTGGGAATGTGCACGACCATCCCAGCACTATTCTAGCACAGATATGATGAAATAATGCAAATCACCTCATTTGCTGGTGAAAACCATGCAAATGAGGTATATTTGCAATCCAGGAAACAGACGGGCATCCGTGTTGGAGCCGTGTCCACAGCAAAAATGTATGCAGTTAGTAACCATGTACATTTCTGCAAAAATCAAAACGGGAGCATTACAGCTCAAAGTAAAGCATGTATTATGTTCATTAAGCATGCCAGTGGCCAAAACTATGGCCATTGGCATGCCAAAGTGTTTTAAAATTGCACAAATCAAAAGTTTTTTTGTCGATTTTGGCTGTTTAAGCAGAGCACAGTGTTGTGCAAACGTAATCATGCAGAAAATAAAAAATAAATTAGGAAAAAGGCAATTAAATGTGAAATGGTAATTTTGCCATAATAGTGGGCAGCATGCAGACTGATAACAACAACAGGTAACAGTGGTTGCGAAGGACATAGGCTCTGGTGTAGTGGTGTAACTAGGGTATAAGCCAGTAGGGGGGTACATAAATGAACTAAATTCTTTGAATAGCAAAATGGGAGACCATGTCCGTGAGTACCTAACCATGTAGGAGCTATAATGTGGTGGTGTAAGCAGAAGAAGCAGCTGACATGAAAAGGGGGTGTGTCATGCTTGCTGTAAGCATATTTGGAGTTTTGCGGCTCCTTTTGGTGCTCAGCTAAGCACAGCTAAGCAAGGGTGTATGTCTGAGACTGCTTAGCTGTGCTTAGCTGGTTCAAGAAATGAAGAGCATGTTCATGTCCAGGGGAGGGCCTTTTCTGCTCAGCAATGTTTACACTAGCTAAAACAGTTTGCATGGTGCACCGTGGGGCTTAAACACAATGGAAATAGAACAAAAAGGAAATAGCAGAATAAAGGAATTGAACTACAAATCACTAATACAGACTCTGCCACTCACAATGGCCCATTTAAACCCCTCAATAATATAGCTGGCAGGTGGAATATATCATAGTCAGTCAATCACATAGGCAGCGTCTGCAGTACACTAGTATAAAGTATGCAAATACCTTTCAGTCTGTTTTTTACAACAAACTCTGCACCATTGGTGTACACACTTGGGAATTTTCACTGAAAAAAATGATAGGGGCTGCTGGTGCTTTGCTACTTCTGTATGTGCTACAGACTGAGGGTGGTGATGAGGATAATGCTGACAAGTGGCTCAGACCACGGAGGACAAGAGTGTTCAGACCCAGGGTATGCTTCCAGGGGCTACATGATCTGGAGATATTAGAGCACTACAGGGTGGACAGGGACATACTTCAGCAACTCACTGAGCTCTTCCGGCCTCACCTAGACCCAAAGCCAACAGAGGGGAACCCATCCCAGTTGAGACCAAGGTATGTGTAGCCTTAAGAATACTAACTACAGGTACTTTCCAAAGACATACTGAGGACATATTGGGAGTCTCACAGGCATCTGCATCCAAGGTACTCCACCAGTTCCAGGATGCCCTGCTATCACATGGCAGTGAGCACATTTATTTCCCCAGCACCCCTGAAGAGAGGACCAGCAATATGCATCTCTTCCACAGTGCACTACACTGCACTCACGTCCACATCAAAGCCCCACCCACTGAATAAGGTAGACTGTATGTCAACCACAAGGGCTATCACTCAATCAACTGCCAGGTCATGTGCAATGCCCAGGGCATTATCATAGATGTGTGTGCTGGCAGCCTTGGAAGCTATCACGATTCCCACATCTGGCATGCCTCACAGCTGTATCAGGCATTTGTCAGAGGGAGCATCCCATATGGCCATCTTATAGAATGCCATAATGAGGCACACCCACAAATGAGGAACATTATACAGCATGTGTTTGGGATGCTCAAGTCATGGTTCCGCTGCTTTGTGATATCTGGTGGAGTCTTGCAGTACTCTCCAGCCACAGTGCACACACGTTCATATATCTGCCATGCTACACAATATAATCCTGTGGAAACAGCTGTAGAAGGAACATCACAGGGAAGGGGAACACAGCCCCCAACCATTGCCAAGGTCTCCACAGGCACAGGGGGACGTGAAGGAGAAACCCCCTGAGACTGCCCCTGTAGGCAGATGTACGAGTGTCCAGTATGCCCTGGCCTTGGCAAAGAGGCAATGCATAGCACATACACTGACACCGCAGGGATCCAGGGACTGACACCTCTCTCTGACTCACACACACAGTAAAATGGATGCCACACACATCACACTACCTGTACCTTACCATGTATAGGCTGTGTACTGCATGCATCCGACAGAGTTAGCCCTCAAGCACCATCCTAACAACTGTTGCAGGCACAAAGTAAGTCACTCTTTTTAACAATAGATGAATGGAGTAGTATGTTTTGGTAGCATATCTCAGGTATTGCTACATGTAAGCAAGGGAATGGGGTGGTCTACCAAGATAGCAGCAGGCAACTGACAGCTATGTGGGACAACAGGAAATGTCTGCCCAATTCTGGCTTCCAAATAGTATGCAGTAGTCCCCTAGGTGACAAAACGCACTGCAGTGTATGTGGGGGACAAATAAACTGCGGGGTCATAGGTCACATCCATGGATGTTAATGCTGGGGTCCCATACTCACCCCCCAGCCTCTCCCAGCAAGTCAGCCATAGAAAACCATAAAGAAATATCTAGCTAAGGCCCACAAATATTGACAATGATGAAATAGTCCTTACAGACTTGCACAGTGATATCACAGCAGGTCTTGCAGTTGCATGAAGTCTCTGAAGAGTATGAAGTCTGAAACTCAAATGTCTGTCATTACATTCTAACCTTTGGTCTTAAGTGATATGCCAGTATTCTCCAAGACAGGCACAGCACTATGCTAAATGGAACCAAAAAGTAAAGCCAACATCTGCAGATTATGTGCAAATGTGTTCATTTGACAGGTATGCCCCCCCAACATACCCATGTCCCCATAGAAATGCAGTAACTTGTATGTTTGTAGGGTAATAGCAACAGAGCACACTTTCCTAGGGCTGTCCCAATCAACTTGATAACTTGTTGCATTTCCACAATATGCAGGGGTCAATGAGCTATGTATATATGTGATTAATACTGTCAGGAGGTGGGCAGCACTTACTCTTGGCTGTTGTGGCTTAGTGGCCTAAGTAAAGTACTGTGGTTGGAAAGGTCCATGTTCCAAAATCTTCTATGCCAACCAACTATTTTGCATGCAGCTACACCTACGGTAAGAGTTATACAAAATGTCCAGAAGTAAATATCTGTCACTGCAGGAAAGCTGGACAAGTCAGGGACAGGGAGATACACATATGGACAGTACACAGCTCAGAGTTACTTACACAGTGCCTAGTAGGACAGCAGGTACCTGAAGGTCAGTGTACTGCCAGGTGTTAAATGGCTGCCACCTTACTGTGTCAGCACTGACAAGTCACTGGCCACCATCAATACCCCTGGAACGAGAGGCTGTCACAGAAGGGTCACAAGTATGCCTCATATATCTCTTCTGCTTATCTTAACATTGCATTTGCCTGCCAAACTATGTGTCAAACAAGAAAGGCAATATATTAGACCAGTTGCTATTTTGGGTGTTTTATTCCACCATGCATGAAGGCATTCCCACTTGTTACCTGCTGTAAGAAGTAGTAAGTTATGTCCCAGCATATAATCTCTGTGGTGCATCTAATGTGTACGTAGCACTATAGTACATATAAGTGGATGCATAGGGGTAGTAATCTATTGGCAACTGTGTATGTGTTTCAGTATGCATATCCCCTGTGGCTGTCTTTACTGTTTGTATGTGATGGTTATACCATTTTGTGTGCCTCTTCCACCCTGTTAACTCCCCCATTGCCAACCTAGTTGCAGCCTCTACAGATGTCATACACCTTACAAGCACAGTTACACAGTTTCGAACACAAAGGCACTGTGGTGCATGCAGTCGTCATATCACTGTGTATTTTACATAAATAGATAGGTGGGTCATCTAATACGAGAAGTGTCAACTCTGTGTGCATGGGTGTTTCAATGCATGCCAAAATACAGCAGTGTGTGTGTGTGTGTGTATGTGTGTGTGTGTGTGTGTGTGTGTGTGTGTGTGTGTGTGTGTGTGTTTCAGGTAGCTCTACCATGTTAAGTTCCTCCAACCCCACCATTGGCAATACTAACAGCCCCTGCAAATGTCACCCACTTGAATAGTAGTGGTAGACACTGCAACGCTACATTACCTCTGTGATGTTTCTGCTATGTATCTAGCAGTATTGTTTATAAAACTGGGCAGGTAGAGGTCCAGCTATCAGGAGGGGCAGGTCATGAATGTGTGTGTGTGTGTGTGTGTGTGTGTGTGTGTGTGTGTGTGTGTGTGTGTGTGTGTGTGTGTGTGTGTGTGTGTGTGTGTGTGTGTGTGTGTGTGTGTGTGTGTGTGTGTGTGTGTGTGTGTGTGTGTGTGTGTGTGTCTGTCTGTATGCATGTACCAGCATACCTTTCAACCACTCACAGATAGACATCTGGTTAAAGCCATATGGGAAGCAGGGGCAAACAGCAAACATTGAGCACACCCTTTACATATTCCTGTGTCACACATGGGAAATAGATAGCAGAACAGGTCATGCATTTGAATGTACTTTCCAAAGGGTATGTGTTGGTACACGACAATATCCATCATTAATCTGCAGTGTCAGTCTGTCATGATTTTCCAAAACATTGGCCAGAAAAATACAAGTTTATCAGATGGAAAGAAATTATTTGTCAGACATCAGGACACTCTGAAGACATATGCAGAGGTCAGAGGTATGGCCACCATATGTACCTATACCTCCCAGGCTCTTAGAGAAAGAAATGTATACAAAGCCATAAATAATGGGGTGACAAAGGTCACATAATAGGGACATTTGTCAAATATTGCTCCTACAAACTTATAAAGTTGATAGAATAACAGGTTTTGCATTAGCACAGATAGTCTGAAAGGTAAGATGTCTGCAAATCATAATGTCTGCCATTATTTTTTTACATCAACCCGCAATGATTTGGCAACAATTTGCCAGAAAAAACACAGGTTTATGAGAAAATGGACCAAGAATATGAGGCAAGAATCTGGACATTCTGTGGAAATTTGTACAGTTGAAAGGTATGCCTGTACCACCCTGCAGGTTGCAGTCCATGTTTGGCAAGGTGTAACCTATGACAATAACTGAAACCGTGAAAAGAGGTCCTAAGACTGTAGGACAAGAAACATGTCATACGGTTCTGTACTGATTGCATAGAACAGTTATTGCACATCAGAAGCACCTTAATGTTATGAGAAATACTGTAAGCTAAGGTAATGTCACACAAAGAAGGTGTCACAGTAGCAAACCAGAGGAAGTCCTCTGTGTTGCACTTGCCATGGGCATGCTATGTACTGCCAACTGTCACATTACTATAAGTTGTGTCCCACACTGCACGTTGTGTGTTGCCTATGTGTGTGCAATATGTAGACATATGATGGCCCTGTGACTACCTGGTGCCCACAATATAGGTGAATCAGTTGGGGTTAAAGTAATGGGTAGGCTAGTGAGGGATCTAGTGCCAGTACTCAAGTAACTTCCTCTGTATGTATGAGTCTATGGTACTAAAGAATGCCCAGGTGACATGTATAAAGGTTAGCTAGCTGTGTCAAGGGCTATGTCTGCAAGGTCACACTGTTTGCCCCCAGTGTCCCTCACACACTGTTGCATGCAAAGACACCTGGTAAACATGCACATATACAGCTGCACCTAGCCTATTAAAAGGTCATTGTGTTTCCACTCTGCCATGCTCATTGTTGGTAATGTCAGCAGGCCCGCAATTTGTAGACACACAGACACCTGGAACACAAACAGAATATAGTATGTGAGACTAGAGTCAGTCAGTCAGCAGTAATAACAGCAATAATACATCATGGCTAAAAAGGTACATGCACATACCCATAGCAATTGCCAGCAGACAGCACCTTACACAGCATTACATTACTACACTGTACTATATTCACTCTGTGCATCAGACCCATATTAGAATGTCTCTGCATCGATGGTATGGATAACAGGGATGTGGCACAGGTATCATCACATGCACAGGGTGTGGTGTGGCTCTGCCAGAGGTCTAGGCTAGGCCTATACGGTTGACATCATGTGTGTGTGTGTGTGTGTGTGTGTGTGTGTGTGTGTGTCTGGAGGGGTGTTGTTTAACTGTTCATCTGAAGAAGTCTTGTCTCAAGACAAAAGCGCTTGTCTGTATCTGTGGGTTTTCATAAAAGATTTTACCTTCATTGGTGGCCTGGATTCCATAATTTATTTTTTACTTTGTGTTGTTTAACTGGGCCATGCAGAGGAGCTGTGTGTGTCTAGAGGTGACCTGCCTGTGACAGAGATGTGTGAGTGTTTGTATGCACAAAGTCAAGCCATGTGGTTGCCCTACACATGGGAATGTTGGACAGCCATGGACTGTACATGGCAGGATGTACAGTTCACTATCTCTAGCCATGGACACCGGAACTGGTTCTGACAGGAGTCTCATTGGCACCTCAGGCACAAGGCCAGATGCAGTATTACTCCCCAATGGTGACTGCTGTCTGCTGGATCCATGTCCATGCTGGGACCAGCCAGGACCACATGCTCATGGCCTGCTCCATTGTGGTGTGGACAGCACCCTCCCTTTGGTAGTGGTGGTGGTACTGCCATTACGGGAGTGTGAATGTGTATGACCACATGGATTCCCAGATGATCTTGTTGCTGCCCTACTCCCACCACATGCTCAAGCACAGACATTGCATGGTCGAGCAATGAGAATGTCTCATCCCACCATCTATCCACGATATCAGCATAATAATGTGGGGCATCACCAAGGCTGTGGAGGTCATCATGCATGGCTGGAAGTGCTACATTCATGACCCTGAGCATCTGTCTGGTATTGCATTCAGAACATGTCTGTGCCTCCATGATGGACTGAAACATGCATATGGTGACACCTGCTGTGACACTTGTGACAGGGGCTTGATGGGCAGCAGTTCTCCTTCCAGCACCGCTATCCATCTGCCTGTGTGGGACCTCGCCTGGTCTCTGGCTCACTCACACTTTCCATAGTCACCACATTAGACTGTTCCATGCCACCAGCCTCTAACTGTCCAAATTCTGTGGCTGCTGGGGACTGGATATGCGTGGGCATACTGACTGTGTATGGGAACATTGTGGGTGAAAGTGGTATACTAACCAATGGCAATGATTTTGCCCCCAACAACCCCACCTGTGCCTCACTATGACTACTATCATCATCAGAGTCTGCAAAGACACTGACATCAGGTTGTGACGGGGAGAGACACCAACTACTATGTGCACCTGTGAGGGGAAAACAACATATGCAAATAAATACCTGCACTATAATGTTTGCTGAAACACACACACACACACACACACACACACACACACACACACACACACACACACACACACATACGCGCACACACGCACACACACACACACATGCATGCACACAGATACATACAGGTAGAGTGGCACAAAGGCATTAAACAGACCACCCAATATCTGAATGATGACATGCACGACACACAATCAAACGACAACAGACACACTCTGGACAGGCCCTCAACAACATGCATTGTAGCTATTTCCACTTAATGTTGCTACTAATATACAACTTTGAGATACGTGAGAAGTAGTAGTAGGTGATGGACCTTCACCTAACACATACTGCACACGTTTACACAATATTGATGTACTCCTGTATAGCACAGTGGCAACACCTACAGAAATGTTACAGCTCCTGCAAATAGGGTCCTGTGATGACCATTGTGATGCACTGCAGTTAACCCCACCACAAGTGAACATGCACATATTGCAATATGGCTGAGTGACAGTTGTGTGCATGAAAAATTGCATACCCTTAACATGCCTGGGGTATTGGTGAGCCACAAAAACACATTTCCATACTCACCGGCTTCAGGCTGCTGTTCCACAGTCAACCAGAGGGACCTATGTAGCTGTGGGGGAGAGATATTTTCAGCACACTCACATGTGGCATTGGTGCAGGATAAAGGATAAATGATGCATTTCTGAACATGTAGAGTACAATCTCTGATACTACACAATCTGCTGTCATTCACTATGGATGTGCAATTGTGTGAATTACAACACTCTGCCCACAAATGCAGTTTGACCTGACATGTGCATCTAGATAATCCAAGGATTCCAGTATGAATGATTCTGTATTGAAGTGATGTCCACTGGTGCCTTACCTGGACACTCCTCGCTTGTTGTCTAGGTGCCACCCACTTCCACGACATAGATGTGTATGGTTTCCTGGGAATAGGTGGCTGCCCCAAGGTTGGCTAGGAACTCATCTGTTGGTATCAGTGGGGCCTGAGTAGCAGGACCCCCCCACCTGTGGCTGTATGGTCCCTGGCCACAGCTACAGCCCTTTGCCGAACATGGTAAATAAGGTCAGTTGCCCTGTGCCTGATCTGTTCATAGGTTCACCCATGCTGACCCAGATTATTAACAGTAGACACTAGTTTGGTCCACAGGGTGGTCCATTCTTGAAGCTGCTTTCTGCTTCTACTGAACAGGACTGTGTGATGCAGTCTTACGGCATCAAGTATTGTTGCAGTCTCAGCATCAGAAAAGGCTGGTTGCCGCTGTCGAGACATTCCACCTGAAAGACATGAACAGGGAAACACATCATAGGACCTCATACACTGGGCACCGTTATATACAGATCCTGCACATCCATGTTTGCTAGCACTATATACCACTAACACCCACATCATATCCTGGCTATCTACTAGCACAGTATGTGTGTGGGTAGTTTCACCATACTAGCATTACAGCATGCATTGCACTCCTGATCCTGATGTTTCCTGTTCCCCCCAATGAGGACCATTAATGTGCATAGTCCTCCATTCATCATTCACATCACACAGACCATGCAGCAGCTGGAGACATCACAGAGGTTCCTTGCCAGGGCATATCAACCCATCAGACATGTACCATACACCTATTGGCTATGAGGCCAAGCCTCTACCCGGTGTCATACATACCCCTCAAGAGGTACCTCACTCTGGCATGCCAGGCAATCACACACTCCACATTGCTGGGACTGCTGCACAAGTGCCGGTCATGCTCTACTCTGTTAACAAAAATACACACACACACACACACACACACACACACACACACACACACACACACACACACACACACACACACACTCACACTCTCCTATTACAGTCTGGCACAACATTGCTACCAATGGGCCCTTCAGCCCAGACTTCAAGGTAGATCTGACTGACACAATCCATCTCCTTCACAGGTACTGTAAGGCCTCAGCGAAGGGTGACAGATCCTACTGTGTGATGAACCTATAAGCAAAATGGTTAGTGTGACCAAGACCAGGGCTGTTGGTGTGAGCTATACAGTGTCA
This sequence comes from Protopterus annectens, assembly GCF_019279795.1. Taxonomy (NCBI): domain Eukaryota; kingdom Metazoa; phylum Chordata; order Ceratodontiformes; family Protopteridae; genus Protopterus; species Protopterus annectens. The sequence goes on along the minus strand of NC_056741.1, from coordinate 371,944,524 downwards.
CCATGTGCATATGCAAGTACTTTAAGAGCTGACTTAGTGCTATACAGACCAGACACAATGACAAGGTGTAACGATATGTGATAATAACTAATAAAGCAACAAGGGAATACGCAATCAGTGCAGTAACTACACAGTTCAAACTCACAGGAATTCATTTATGACAAAATTGCAGGACAGTCTGCAATACATATAAGAAATGTTTAAAGTACTAGGTGCATAGGTTCATAAGATGATACTAGGCTATTGGCTTAGATGTCCTCATAAGCCTAGCCCAGATTTTTGTCCATGTCCTTTCAAAGTCAGCACCTGTTTCCCCCTGTCCAGTTGGGACACAGGTGGAATCCCAGGGGTGTCTTTTGTATTTCCCATGCAGACATCCAGCTTCTTCTTAAAGAAGGCTAGAAAGGTACTCTGCTAGACATGAGTAGGGAGTGTATTTTACAGACAGTGTATTGTTTGGGACACAAATCTATCCCGCCAACATGTACTATTCATGTCACAGACCAGGTGAGGGACTTTAGTGTGGATTGCATGAGTGAAATTTGTCTTGCGGATATGCAGAAACTCCATTAAGGCTGGTTTGGAAATGGCCTTGTATACCAGATGCAGGTCACCTATGATCAGTCTGTATGAGACTGAGTAGAGCGGCAGGGTTTCAGCCTATCTGTACAGGATAGGTGTTGCAGACCCTGGATTTTCCTGGTCATGAACTTCTGTGGTCTCTGCAACTGCTACATGTGGTTAGCAAGGTACATGCCAAATGAGCTATTGTACTCAGTAATCGGTCTGATAATGGATGAGTACAGGGATGCTATGGCCTCCTGGTTCCTGAATGACATACCCTTATTTGTGAAGTGGGCCATGTAGACAGCCTTCTGTACAATGGTGCCAGTATGGTGGGAAACTGTCAGGTTGCTCTCAACCTTGGTGCACAAGTCACTTCATGCCTAATTTCATGCTCAGTAGATTGTTAGTGCTGTCATAACTAGTGTGGATGACATCTGCCACAACAAGGATAAAGATGCATTTCCTGGCATTCAGTTTGAGGCAATGCTTCTGGCACCAGTTATTAATTTGGGTAAGGGCCTCTTCGAGGATATTCACATCACTAGGGGGATTTAAGACAGTGGCCAGCTTGCAGTCATCTCTAAACCCGGTCAGCCACATAACACTGGTTTTGTCTTGCACCACAGAAAAGTTATATCCCTAACAGTAGAGGCCCCCAGACAGATCCTTGGGGTACACTGATCTTTAAGGGTCTACTACTAGAAGTGTCTTCCACTACTTTGACTGAGTGAGTACTATCATTGTGCCAGTTAGCTTCCCATCTGGTAACATATAAGTTGATGCATAACTATGTAGGCGTGGATTCACTTCAGAAGCTCGAATTTACAAAATCTCGAACTGCAAATAACCGAAACCAAAAGAAAGAGTTTCGTAAACTCGAACTTCAGAAGAGAAACCAAAAAAAAAAAAAATGACAAACTTCACTTTTGCAGGGGGGCTTCGCCCCCCCTGCACTCCCCATACACCCCCCTACTTAAATATACTAACTCCAAGACCGCGCTACAGTGGGGAAATGGGAAATCTCCCGTCTTGCGCTGAATGAGGAAGCGCAAAATGGGAGATTTCTCATTTCCTGTCAACACCGAAAAAAAATAAAACATTACGTATGCACAGAGCGTACAAGAATCCTTGCCTCTGTGTGCACGCAATGTATTAAGGTAAGTAAACTCTTATTTTTAAACACTACACATATTCGATTTACTGAAATCTCAATCATATGGTCTCGACCATATGAAATTCGAGATTTCAGTAATTCGATTATGTGAAGTGTTCCCGTAGGCGTATGTATTATGGCCAAATGGGGATTATTGTCAGAGGTTTTGGCTAGGTGAATATAGGCAGTGTGCACCATCTTCCCCTTGTCCATGTGTTTGTTGACACCTTCAAAGAAGTCGACCAAGTTTAACAGGCCTGATCTCCCTTTGACAATACCAAACTGTGTGGGCTCAAGCATTTTGAGGTTGCCAATGTCCCTGTTTATTACGTCCTTGATAATACCTTCCATGGTCTTGCAGATCAGGCTAGTTAGGCTGATGTGCATATGACTGGCTGGATCAGTGGATGTTTCACCTATATGTAGAGGTATGACAGTGGATGTCCTCTGTGCAGATGGGATAACAATGGTGCTCAGGCTTTGGTTGACTACAGTGTGCAATAGAGCTGAGAGCTCATGCCTGAGTTCATGTAGGATGCAGCCAGGGATGTTATCAAGTCCCATGGAGACCTTAGTTTGTTGCCTTTGAGAGGGCATTACAGACCTGCTCCCTGATGATGAGGGGAGGGCGGCAGGTGCTGTACATGTTCTCCTTTACTGATTGGGGACAGGAAGGTGAGGTTTCCACTTAACCTGTCTGCAGCAGGTTGGATATATCAATGGAGTATGTGTATGTACTGTTCTTGACCACCAGTACAGAGCAGATTTGGGTGTTACCTCTGAGATTGCAGACATATGTGAAGAAGGCCTTGTGATTGGCCTTGGTAGATGTGTCCAATTGTCACTCAATGTTAGCTTTAGAGTAATTTACCTGCGACCTTATTTGCTTGTTCAAACAAAGGTGAGATCACTTCCAATTTGGCACCTCCTCCTTCTTGGCCCTGTACAACCAATATTTACACCTATTATGGAGTTTATGTATTGCTGCTGTCCTCCACAGAGATTTACTCTACCTTGGTGGAGATGATTTTGTCTAGTCAGGTATTGCTGAATCCATTTACCTATGTAGGTGCTCATATAGATGCTTGGTGTAGGCTTGGACACAAAGTCATAACACAGTTAAACACTTTTCCAATTTCAACCTTGTGATTATAATCAAACTAGTAATTATTTATGTTTCAAGGCAATACAACAACATGTAGCTGTAGACATATATGTATGTCTGATGCAGTGAAACTAAGATTACACATTTGTAAAACAAGTACAGCTTATTTACCTGATGTTTTGCAACTCATGTCTGTATGTTTGAGGCTTCCAGCTACTACTATTAATACATGCATGCGCACAGGTAATACTTGATATACATTTCTGTTCTTTGTCAGTATGGCACACTGTGTTTACACTCTTGCAGCTCAATCATACCTCTCAACCTGTTAGAGCAAGATATCTTGGATAGAGGCACACATAAATCTGGGCAAAGGCCCCAAAATAATTTATATATATATATATATATATTGCTGTAACACACCTAGACAGTTGATAGCATAGTAGGTTTTGCATTCACAGGAATACACTGAAGGATATGACATCTGACATTCAAATGTATGCTATTATGTTATGACATCAGTCTTTAATGATTTGTCAGACAAAACACAACTGTATGAGAAAATGACTACAAATATGAGGCAAACGTGGTCAGTCTGCAAAACTCTGGACAGTTAAAAGGTATGAGCTCAGTATATAACATACAGTTCAACACACACTTCTGTGCCAGTTGTTTATTATGCACATACCCAATATAGGTCTCTTACATTTGTAAGCCAAGCATATGTATCATAGTAGTAGTAGTCACAAGTGACATATGAATATTTACAACATCTCAGCTAGCTGGCCTGGCAGTGTCACAGTCGGTATTGTACAACAGACCCTCCAGTAGTAGTCATATGTGAGCTGACCTTTGCTGGGGTGACTCAGGAGCCAGATCTGTGATCTATGTCACTGCAGACAGAGCCAGCAGGGATGGCTGTAGGTGCTGGACAGCAACATGTCAGTCCAGTAAGTCTTGTTGAGACCTATTGTTTAACTTCCTATTGCCCATTATTGCATCCCTTTCTGCATTCTTTACATGCTTAATTGTTTGACATACTTGTTATACTGCTGTGGAGTTTTTTCAGAGTAATCCAGAAGTCTTGCTTTCTGTATTTGCAGTCTGTCTTTAAATAGAAAGGTTCAGACCTGTTTTGCATGGGCAGCAGCTTGCTTTTTGTAAGTAATGCTCATGAGCAGGTGATGGCCTGTGCACAAATTGGTGTCTACAACTTGCTAATTGCATCTAGAACAGCTGTGTTGTCTTTCCATTAGCCAATGGCATGGCAACACAGTGCTATAATTACGTCCTTCATGTGGGCCTTGCCCCTTTTCCTTGCCAGTAAGGAGGACAATATGGAGGTGTGGGAGCTACAGCATCACTGAGGGAAGTTGGAAATAATGTCCACTGTTTGGATTGATGTGCTATGTCCACAGTTTTGCATGCTGTGCCTGCATACTGTCAACCTCTTAGCACAAGAAATGTGGAGAAAGCCAAACAAAATGGGGGACAAATTTCCAGAATTAGGGACAGATTGTAAGTATTGCTGTTATACAGTTAGACACTTGCTAGATTAACAGGGTTTGTGTGGACACACATTTTCTGTGTGATTTGAAGTCTGACACATATGTATATGACATACCTCTCAATTGTCCAGATTTTTGCAGAATATCCAGAGGTGTGCCTTTTATGTTTGGTCTGTTCCTCATAGAATTGTTATTTTTGGCTAATCATTAGGATGATCTGAGGATTGAAGTTACTAAATAATGACATCCATTTGTGTTTCAGATTTCATATCCTTCAGAAAAAATTATGTTAAAACAAACCCTGTCACTCCAGCAACATTTTCACTTCGTAAACCAATATTTAAAATGTCCCTATTTTTGTGCCTCTGTCCCCCAAGTATGTCAGGCTTTGTCCAGACTTCTTGCACTAAGAGGTTGAGAGGTATGGTATATCATTATTTAGTGACTTCACTCCTGAAATCTTCCAAGTGATTTAGCAGAATCCCAGGAATGTTATGAGGGAAAAGCTACAAATATGAGCACAAACCCTGAACATTCTGTGGAAATCTGTACAGTTGAGAGCTATGTATGTCTGGCCATTGTTAACAGACTTTCAAGATTGTGTAGCAGTGTAGTGTGTAAATGTTTGTTGGGCTGAGTAGGCAGAGGGGCAGAAGTGACATAGATCATTTTCTATCTGACTGTGCATGCTGCTACAGTTGCTGGTGGTCAATCATCTGTATATGTTATTAGTGGCAGACTGAGACATGTCCCTTAAAACCTCAGGATTCCAAGTACACTGTGATTCGGGGCAGTATATATAGGAGTAGTGTGTGACTGGCAATCAGGATATGTTTGTTAAAACAGTTGTTATACTGTTGAGGTCAGTTGGCTTACTGGTATGTTGCTTTGACTGCAGTACAAATGGCTCTGGATAGCCAAATTCTCACTGATGTCTGTTTCTCCCTACAGTTACATCCCTGTAGTGCGATACATTTGCAAATGCGTCAACAATTCCCCAGATCTGATTTGGTGTCATGATGTGTTCCTCTGACAGTACTTCAGAAGGTGCTGGGTGCAATGCTTGGCAGCTCAGTGTTTTTCCCTAATGTTACATAACTGCACTCATACCTCTCAGCTGTCCAGATTTTCATTGAATGTCCAGATGTTTGGTTCATATTTTTGGTCTGTTCACCATAACTGTTGTGGATTTCTGACAAATCACTGGGATGATGCGAGGATTGAAGTCACTAAATAATGAGAAGCTTTTGGGTGTCAGACTTGAAATATTTCAGAAAATATATGTTAAAACAAACCATGTTACTTTAGCAACTTTCTAAGCTTATAAAATCAATAATTAAAATATGTCCCTATTTCTGGGCATTTGTCCCCCCACTTTGTCAGGCTTTGTCCACTCTTGCACTAAGAGGTTGAGTATCTATCTATCTATCTATCTATCTATCTATCTATCTATCTATCTATCTATCTATCTGTATATAACATTACTAATTCCACAGGTTTGTTTCCCTAACACTGGATGACCATCGTGCATGATATATTTACTGAAGCATTGCTAATTCTCACTGCATGTGTGGAGTAGTGGTAGCTGCTGTGACTGGAGTGCACAGGGTCCTGTGTTTAAGCCTTGCCCAGGATGTGTATTGTTTCCTTTATGTTAAATAACTGTAATACATGATATGTTTGTAAAAGCAATGCAAGTTCCCACAGCTTATATGGCGTACTGTTGTGTTACTCTGGTTATAGTGCACAGAGTCCTTGGGTTGAAGACCTGAGAAGGCTGGTTATTTTGTTGCTGGGCAAAACAGAGGCTGATTGAGATAGAGTGATTAAATCAGTTTTAAGCAGGTTTGCATGGGGTTGGGTGACTTTAAGTGATGCCAAAGGCACTTAGTCCTGCTTGGTTTCACTTAGCGTTGCTTATTCCCACTTAAACCCACACTAATTTTAAAAAAGAAAACAAAAAAGGGTGATAGGAAAGTGATGAAATGGGGGCAAGTAGGGGGTAAAACATTAAGAAAAGCAGCTAGGGATGTGCAGGATGGGTGTAGGAAAGGACTCTACATTTCCTCTGCATCAACAGCTGTGAATGATGTGGGAAATTTGCAATTTACAGCCTCACACCCCACAGGGAGGGGTGTTGGCAACATACATTTGTAGAGTAATTTGAGGGTAGATTGATTTACGTCACTGTACATGGGGGCAAAATGTAGAGCTATGTATGGGGCAATGATTTATTTGTGGGACAGATGCCCTTTTTTTAAGGTGAGAGTGGGATGTTGGGGGAAGGGCTGGTGGTATGCTTGGGGAGGTAGGTTGGGTAGGATAGGTTGCATTCGCAGATAGACAAGAAACACAAGACAGCAGACAGGGGTGGCATATGACACATGAGGGGGGTAAACAACTTGGAAAGGGGGGATGGCAGGGAATCAGAGGCCCATGAGCTCCCAAATGAGATCCCCACTCATGGGCAGTCAATACTGTACCTTCACGTCCCCAAAGTTGGCTGTGCTGGGGGTTGGACAACAGGAGCAGGCTGCCCCTTGAGGTGTGTCAGTCTGCCCTTGATCTGGCTCAGCAGTCCATCCAACTCTGAGTGGATGACACAGTGTACCAACCATACCCTGGAACTTCATGTGGGTGACCAGTTCCTCTATGAACCCGCACCCAGGAGGGGATGGGCCCCATCCCCTGAGGTGATTCCACCCAAGTGTGGTACAGGATCAGAGGAGGGGGCAGTTCCAGGTTGGCACCCAGATGTGATGTGGCCTGGTGCCATAGCCAGATGAGGCAGGACAGGTCGATCAGCCAGGATCTGCCTTCCCAAATGCGATATGGTGTTGAGGTTTTACAAAATGTATTGGTTAGTCATGAACAATACATTTCAAAATGAGTTATAACAGCATGCATGGATGTTCCAATTAACCCAGAGCAGTGGAATTCATACAATTGCATAGCAAACAGAACACATGCATATAAGGATTATCAGTCAGAAATTTAACAGCATGCCAGTTAAATGTGTGGCAACAGGCCACCAAGAATGGTATTTGAATAAAGTATGTTAATATGTAAACAATTAAATATATGAACAATAATAGAACACAAATCCCAACATTACATTTTGAGAACAACATACCCATCGTATATGGATAATAATTATTGATGCATATAAGGGGTGGGGGTAGAGAAAAAAAAGTCCATTAACAACTGTATAGGCTCCTATTTTTCACAACAGTATTGCTCAGTAATCTACAGGTCTTCCCTCACTTTACATCTACCTATGGTCCATAGCTTCTGTACCACATACATAACTGTTAAACTGTCAAGCTGGAATGGTATGGGGCAAATTGTGAGTACTCCTGCCACATGAGAGGAGGGTACTCATACATATCAGAGTTACATATATGACTAGCAAGGTGTAGCCTGCACTGATGTTGTGTGAGTGTGCTACAAGCATTCTTCAACTAGATTCATATCTGTGTCCAAGGTTATTGGCAACAGTGATCACTAGCCATGACAGCGTGACACTTGAGAGACATGTATCAGGAAGAGTGCATGGCATGTACCTATCCTGCTGTCTTTTGCAAGCATGGGGTTGGACACTGGAACATTTGGACACAAAGTTTATCAGTATACTCATCATACAGTTGCTACAATCATTTCTTAACCTGTACTACCTGTGGAGAAAATATTTATTTATTTTATTAGAGATATTTCCATTTTCAGTAGAGGCCGGGGAGAAAAAAGCATACTTAAATAATAATATATAAAAAAAAGCAAAGAATGCCACATACAACATTACAAAGAAAAGGAATTATATTTTAAAGTTTAAACCATCCATTAAAAATGTGGAAGATAACATAACACAACATATATATATAGAGTAATAAAATAAGAGAAGAGAGAGAGGTTACAGGCTTTAGGTGATTTTTAGATTAAGTTTGAAGAGGGGAAAAGAGGAATAAGGTAGGGTTAAGGTGGCAGCATGTTGGTATATAAGCTAGGAGTTTATTAGAGGAGTAGGGGTTGTTAGTTGAGAGAATAGTAAATTTTTTTTGCAGTTCAAAGCCAGTAGCTGGTGTGTTAATGCATGCAGTGATGGGTCTATGCTTACCAGTTACAAACCTTGCAATACTGTTGTAGGCTTTGGTAAGTTTTTGTTGATTGTTTTTTGCTAAATTGGGAATGGGAGAAGCAAGCATAGGAGGGTAGAGAGTAAATGAGAGAGGGCAACGTAGTCTTTGCTTTAGGGGTGAGGAAGGGTCTTTCTTATATACATGATGGCTTTTTCGTATGATTGTCAAAAGTGAGTTTATTGTCTATTGTAACCCTAATAACTTGCATCAGATCAGAGGTGATATAGGGTTTCATTACTAGCTAGTATGGAGAAGTGTGTAGGGAGGGTGTTGTTTTGGGAGTAATAAGAAGTAATTTTGTTTTTGGCATTCAAGAGTAAGCACTGGTTATTGAACCATGTTTCTACTATGGAAGACAGTGATTTCTAGATTTTTCAGCTCAGGAAGACTTTTTGCACAACAGATGATAGTAGAATCATCAGCATACTGTATGCAGGTGGATTGAGAATAGCTACATGAAGATCATTTATGAACAGAGAGAAGAAGAGAGGGTCCTAGAAGATAGCCTTGGAAAGAAGAGTAAGAGAGGGGGAAGACAAGACATTTTGATTTGTTGCAAACAGCTTACTTGTTTACTTGAACCAAGAACCAAGACAAGAATCCAGATAGAGAGAAGAGAGGAGAGAGGAGATATTAGGGGAGGGCGATTAGGGTGACCAATATTTGTTTACACTACCTGACTATTTGTACACACATTCATGATTACTTGTCTGCAAATATTCACACATCTTAGTACCACTCCCTGGATTCAAATCATGGTCTGAGTGTGCAAAAATAAACAACAGATCTATTTCTCAACACACTGAGCTACTGGGGAAACACTGTTTCTTGCTTGATTTATTTCTGCCTCACTTGGTTAGACAGTATGACCTTGCAATCTGAGTGGAGTGTCACCAAAGACTGTAGTGACAGTTGAACATACATGCCTGACAAATAGATTTTGTACTGTGTATTAATCCTTTGAAAGCAGGTGCACACATTTAACCCCTAGTAGATGTGAATATGTGTGCTCTATACAGAGTATGGCAGGTTGCTGGATTGCATACCTGACCCATATACATTTGGACATTATATATTTGCATTCCCCATCTATTACACTCTCATACTAGCCTGCATCAGCATACCCACATTCAGGACTACATCGATCTGAAATGCAAAGGTTAACACAAGTTAATGCTGCAGGAGACACACTGTAATCCATTACACATTACTAATCAAGGTTCAGATGTTAGTGCAGGACATATTTCACATTTCATTTATATCTTGTTTTGCACATTCTGTTTCTTCAACAACAAGCCAGATTAAACACAACAGTTTCTGGTATAAATCTTTATTTGAGTAGCATGACACAGTGCTTTCTTGCAGTTGATATTCTACCTTGAGTACTACTGCATATCCTGTAGATCATTACTGGTCTGACAAACATTTTTTATTTATTCAGTACACTCAGAACACACTATACCTATTGGCAGTAAACAATGTACTCCTTCTTATTTATTACACTATATACTGCAAGATAAATCTGTACTCACCAGACTCTCGTTGCAACCTCGTCAATCTGTCAGCATGGGTTTCAAGATTGCTAGCCCTCTCTTCTGCACATGTAGGGGGAAAAACATTAAGCATACATGTCTATCACATACTCAGGCTAGATTTTGGTACTGATATGTGTGAGACACTTACTTACTACTGGGGCATCTCCATCTCAAGCTTCTTGGATCCACTGGTCCAAGAGTGCCAACTTCCTATGCTTTAGGTCAGAATAATGATGCTGTACCTTCTCACCAGTTTGAGGGATTCCAGTAGCACTGGCGAGATCATATGCCAGATGGTCCCGGGCCTCCACTATGCACTGTGAGCCCTGCTACTAGCCCTGCAGCAGTTCGAGGTCATGGTCTTTAACAAGGAGCCCAGCCATGACCCTGGACTCCAAGATGCCCCAGCACTGTACCAGAAGGTGCGCTCCCTCTCCAACGCCAGACATAGTACCTGCAGAGATCAAACTACAACAGGTTCTTGTAGCAAAACTTCTGGACACCACCACTGGTATCTGTATTCCCACCTGTGCAGATTAAATAAGGCCATATTCCCATCTTTTGCCATCATTGGACCATTTTTGAAAATGCTGAGCACAGCTCAGTGATGCACAAACCTGCTAAGCTGAGTTGAGCAGTACTTAAATGGGGAAAATGCTGAACAGTGCTTAGTGGTGTGCAAATCCACTCAGCTGGGCTGAATACTGCTTAAAATGAGACTTCTAAGCAATGTTCATACCGGCTAAGCAGAGATAAGCACTGCTAGGCATTGCTCAGTTTTCATTTTAAAAGATATTTCAGAATTGCAAATTAATTAAACATTTCTGGCATATTATTAGGTGTATATAATTTACTTTACATGACAACCCCTATGTGCTTTCATTGGATCTATATCATGTTAATTAAAAAATCAAAATGTCAAACGACACAACAGCAAAAGTGCCAAAATGTCGAAGATCCATTTTTGAGATCGCAGTACAGTGAAAATTGGAATATTTGCCCTTTCCTCACAGTAGTGCAATCTCAGAGATGGAATATATATTTATTGGCGGTGTGGGGGGTGCAGTCCCCCACAATACCGAATTCGAGGTTCGGCATTTTCGCTCTTGTGAGAGTTTGACATTTTGTGTTTTTGATGTTATGATATAGATGCACTTTCATTACATTACCTTGGAGTGTGACTATACTGTATGGAACACTTGTGTTTACATGGGTGATTTCACTTGTTATATCCACTGACATTTCAATTTTGGACCAGCTATACTACCCTGGTTAACAAATATCAATTACTACATCATTTAAGAAAAAAAACAATTAACAATGCTTTCCCATGTAAAAATGACGGGCCTGCCTTGGTACTTAAACCATGAACTGTTGCATGCAAAGCTGACCTCTAACCATTATGCTATCTCGCCATTGAGGATTTGAGCTATACATTTGTATTTACTTCCTATGAGATGTTTAAGCAATGCTGCGCAAAGCACCACAACGTGCCAACCCACTTAGCTGTTCTTAAACCTCACTTATAATGGAAAAAATAAAAAATTAATACAACCACTTTAATTACATATATTAATATTAATGCTGATTCAGATTTGGTAATGCACTACCTGCCATTTTATCAACTTTCTAAGTCTGTATGTGCAATACGTTTAAGATTTGCCCTATTTTGAAACATTTGTCCCACGTTTATTTCATGGCTTTATCCAGATTTTTTTGGTGGAAGAAGTTGAGGTGTGTGCATACTGCTCAACTGTCTAGATTTTGGCAGACTGTCCAGATGTCTGGCTCTATTTTTGTTTTGTTCCTCATAACATTCGTGGTTTTCTGCAAATCAATGGGATGATCTCAGGATTGAAGTCACTAAACAATGGCATACATTTGAGTTTCATATTTCTAATCCTTCAGAAAATGCATGTTAAAACAAACACTGTTACTCTATCAACTTTCTAAGTTTATAAGAGCTGTATTTAAAATATGTTCCCCCATTTTATTGCTCTTTGTCCGGATTTTTGGTATTAAGAGGTTGACAGGTATTGCTGTGTGTCTGAGAACACACTTGTAAAGTGCCATACAGCACTTTCACAATGCAGGGGGTGTGTTACAGTTGCTGTCACTCACCCCCTGCATTGCTTCTCATTGACAATCCTACTTATAGTGTCCATGGGCACTGAAAGCATTGTAAAGTGCTGTATGGCACTTTGAGAGTGCAGATGGCATGTTACAGATCTGCGAGTACTACTGCAACACGCTTCCTGCAATCATTCAGAGTTCATGTCTGCAGATCTGTCTCAGTAGCGTGCCTTCATTAAAATGAAAGGTAAGGTATGCTGCTGAGAAGAGGATGGGGACACGAGCACCATTCACTCTGTGTAGGAATAGCACTGTTCCTACACAGAGTTTAATGAATCCTGGGGAATGTCTAGTTATATTTGCAAATAGGTTCTTGAATACTAAAAATAAAACAGGGGAGACAGAGCACATTTCTGTTTGGTTCACTTAGTGATCTAATAACTGAAATAAATCAGCTTGCACAACTTGCAGCTGCTTCCTCTTCTGCTAACTGCTGTAATGTCCCATCTCTTTCACCAAATCATGGTAGCCCAACAGTGACATCCATGCCAGGATGATCTTCCTTTCAGTAAAGCCTCTATGTATGAGGTCAATTCTCTCATATGTAAATTTCTAAGTGTTGCAAGCCCCCAAGTACTGAGAGTGGCACTGTACCAGGTAAGAATCTCTCATGTGCAAATTTTAAGTGTTACAAGCCACCAAGTGCTGAGAGTGGCACTGTACCAGGCAAGAATCCATCGTACTGGAGCTTGTAACCTTTGTTCTTTGATGCCTAATTCCTACTGATGTGCATTTCAGATGTCTACAGGAATGTGCTGTGGTGCAATATGCATAAGACCAGGTTTTACATGGTAAAACTTTCATGTATACCTAAAACTCTAATGCAGCAATAGCTCCCATTTCTACCCCAATGTCACCACCTAGTCGCACAAACTAGTCATAGTCATGTAATGCTTGATAACCCTCCCTTTACTACAGACATATAAACTGATGTATAATCATTCTTCTTCCACCCAGCTAGCTCCAACAGATGCCAGAACTGCTAGCTGATTTTGAGTTGCTCTCGTTTAGGGTTTTACGTCTGTGAAATAGACATGTCTCAAAGTGAACTAACTTTAATAGAGCTATTACTTACCGTGTTCTTCAAAAAGTATTGTTTACTCTAATTGTTGTACCATATCCAACAATTTATTTGTATTGAGCAAAAACAAATAAGTTAATGAGTTTATTAGTATGCAATTAAAATGTGACTGCAACAATGTTTTGTATCAGCACACCCTGCATTTTGTTTACTACAAAAGGTTCTCATTCTATGCATTTGAATGATTAACTTGTGAAAACGTGTCAGATGTTGAAGAGATAGAGCTTAAATGCAAAATGTCTTGAAATGCAATCTTGAATAGAAGATAAATGATACCTTGAATAGTATTTTTTAATGAAGCTATCTACATCTAAGCATCTATAAATGCTGATCCTCAATAGGTTGCATCAGCTCTGTATAAGGAAAATGTTCCCGTAATGCATTCAGTCAGTTTCTGTGTATAGAATAGACTTTATTTCTTACCATTGTTTTGTGTCATCCATTTGGGCAGCAATGTTGCACAGTGGATAATGTTGTTGTCTCCCAGCAAGAGGCTCTCTAGTTCAATTTTCATTTGGAGGGCCTTCTGCACAGAGTTTGCATGTTCTCCATGTGTTTATGTGGGTTTCCTTCAGGTTCTCTGGATTCCTCCTACTTTCTAAAGACGTATCGTAGATGGACTGGACAATCTAAACTGGCATAGGTGTGATTGTGCATGGAAGTCTGTGGTATGGAAGACTAGCCATCTGGTGGTGTGAACCTTGGCTCTGTATAATTGTCACTATTTAGGGGACACCCTGACTCCATGTGTAAAGCTGTGAAAAGGGATTTTGAATGGAGGGATGGTTTTGTGTCATAAGTTTAAACTTTGTAATAAAGTTCTGCAGTCAGACTAGTACAGGTTGTAAAGATGATACTCATTTATGGGGACTTTATTTATTTATTTATTATAATTAAAAAGTGGTATTTTTAATATTGGGATGTACTGATAGTTATGTTTTGAACAAGGGACAACAGAATCATTTATATTAGCAGGGGCCAGTGAAAGAACTGTATTTATGAAATGATAAAATGATAGAAGGAACTGGAATCCATTGTAAGGACAGACTGCACAAATCTGTTGGCCTGCTTCAGCTGGCATATTGTCATGAATTACTGATTTACTGCCTTACATTGGCAAATCCTGAAACACACACACACACACACGCACACACACACACACACACACACACACACACACACATATATATATATATATATATATATATATATATATATATATATATATATAGGTATTATAAATGTATGCACACATAGATAGATAAACACCTCTATAAGATTTTGAAAGAGGGGAGAAAACCGCAGTCACACACACCCTCCTTTAGTTAAATATACTAAATAAATAATTATAAATCCATACAAAAAAAAGACTGCACAGACACACAGTGAATCATTGCTGGTAGTCAAAAGTAAACTTCTAGAGATGGGGTGGGCAAAATGAGGGTGGGTATTGAGAAGAAGTAATAATTGCCTTGTAATTCCTATTATGTTACCATCTAAAACCACACCAGTAGTTATTGATTGTAGTCTACAGTTTTCTGTGAAGTGTGATTCAGCAATTTATTTCAGTAAAATGGACATTAGATGATTTTTTTTCAATGATTTCTGATTCAGTTAAAAAATGAAAAGACAAATGTCTGTGTATCTAAATTTTGTTTACTGGATAGGCAAGGTAGTTTTGTGACCCTGTTCTGTCATGGGTGAAAGGTAAAGGATGAATTAGATAAACTCTTATGATTCTAGTGATTAAGATTAACCAGTGTTAAATACAAAACTAATGGTTTGCATGAGTCAGAAGTCCTAAATAGGGTATGCAGCTGTATTCATCTAATTGTTTTTGAGGGCTTACCTTTAAAATGTTGAGGTGCACTTGTTCAATACTCAGATGAACGAATGTATGTTTTCATGAGTTTGAATTAGCGAATAGAAAAATGCCAAACTCGTAACAGCGAATGTTAGTGTACATTTGCTGTTGTGAATTTTGCACTTTGAGTGGAAATCGCACTACAGCGGGGATTGGGACATGTACCTTTTCCCTCACTGTAGTGCGATGTCAGAGTTAGTATATATAATTGCAGGGGGTGTGGGGGCACAACCCCCAAATGGGGAGTGCAGGGGGGCATGCCCCCCCCTGCATAACGGTTGTCAGAGACATCTGGAAGTGACAGGTGTTTCACACAAAGTCGACATTCTTTTGCCTACTTTTTTTTGTCTATCACGTTCAGTCTTCTAAACATTTGGCTTTGCAGTTTCCGACATTTCAAGTCAGGTAAGTAAAGAGTCGCACAAGTGTGTTGCAACATTTTAAAGGGACACTGTTTTTGAGATCATCTGGATATCTCATCTAAATGTAGCAGTCTAAGAAAATAAAGCTAGTCTTACTTTCATTTCATGTCTGTAACTGAAAATACCATTCCCAAAAGAAAAACATACATTATTTATCTAGTTTTTTTTTTTGCTTAGAATTACCAATGTATTTATTTTTTGTGAACTTTGTTAACATCATCTTCTATCACAATTGCCATTTCTAAATGTCTTGTTAAGAAAATTCAGATGTAAAACTAAAGATGGAGAAAGGTTAACCTTTTCACATTTGCATTGCTTATTATTCTCTTTCATGGAACTGATAATCATGAAATCGGTACTGAGTATTCTTTTATACACTTATGCTCTCTTCTTTTTGCTGTATGATTGCTTTACAACAAACAAAAATAGGAAAACAGTAAAATAGTACAATATCTTTGTTTTCTTCCAGAATAAAAAAAACTTTCAGTGTCAAATTAAGATAAGAGAATGGACATGGGTGAATATGTTGTTGAACCTCTGTTGCTGTAAACAATAATTTTTTTATCCCAGCTCTTTATAACACGCACAGGATACATTAGTAAGAAAGCCCATAGTTAGACAAGGCACAAATCATTGAAGAAAAAACTTGTCAGGTATGAAAAATTGCATCTTATTTAATTGGCACATGGATATTCAAACCTAAAAACTGTAAACCCTACAGAGGTCCCTATCTAGTCAAAACAGCAACACTCCCAAGGTCACCATAAATATACACACGCACACACACACACACACACACACACACACACACACACACACACACACACACACACACACACACACACATATATATGTGTGTGTGTGTGTGTGTGTGTGTATGTACGCATGCACACACACACACATACATATATATATATATATATATATATATATATATATATATATATAGGTATTATAAATGTATGCACACATAGATAGATAAACACCTCTATAAGATTTTGAAAGAGGGGAGAAAACCGCAGTCACACACACCCTCCTTTGCTTAAATATACTAAATAAATAATTATAAATCCATACAAAAAAAAAGACTGCACAGACACACAGTGAATCACTGCTGGTAGTCAAAAGTAAACTTCTAGAGATGGGGTGGGCAAAATGAGGGTGGGTATTGAGAAGAAGTAATAATTGCCTTGTAATTCCTATTATGTTACCATCTAAAACCACACCAGTAGTTATTGATTGTAGTCTACAGTTTTCTGTGAAGTGTGATTCAGCAATTTATTTCAGTAAAATGGGCATTAGATGATTTTTCTTCAATGATTTCTGATTCAGTTAAAAAATGAAAAGACAAATGTATGTGTATCTAAATTTTGTTTACTGGATAGGCAAGGTAGTCTTGTGACCCTTTTCAGATATGACTTGAGTAGAGTACAACAGTGAAGTCTCAGATCAAGACAATATTCAATGAAAGGTATGTGGACTCATCTAGGATTTGAACCCATGACTTCATGCATACACACACACATGCACATACTTAGACACACAAGCACACACACACACACACACACACGTGCACACACACACATAAATATCTTGAAAAAGACAGAAAAAGAGAGGATGCTTCTCATTCTTCATTCAGACTATACACCATGATGCCATTGATCTTTCAGGTTCAACACTGCATGTTAATCAATTAACCAATGATAAGCAAGAAGTCCTCCTGAAAAAAAATTAAAATCCTTGACTCGTGAGATAATGAGACCTTTGCCTTTCTACTTTAGTGAAGAAAAAAAAAATGTTCCTGTTTTATTTTTGTTGTTGCTGATGTATGCATGCATGTGGGTATGATTGTATTTAGTTTTTTTTTCGCTCTCTCCTTAATAAAGATATCATTCTTTCATAGAACAGACATATACATAATTATGAACCTTCATTCTGAAGAACTGTACATATGCTTAAATTTTAAATGGAAAAATGTAAGTGATTAGAAGGCAGATTATGTGGATATGAAAAAGAAAATGAAAAAAAGCAGTGAGACACAAATGCCTGAATTGCATAATTTTTATTACATTTCTATGTATAATTCAAAGAGTAAAGGTTATAATCAAGAGACTCCTTGTGACATTTCTTCCTTTCAACTTAGTTATTTCATGGATGAATTCCTGTTAGTTTCTTCCTCCCTGAAAAAAAAATTTATAAACGTCACCAATACAAAATGTTTCTTTCTAAGAAAATAAACCATAATATTTGAATATAAACACAGAAGCAAGACACAAAAAATTGCATTCACTTTCACAGTTACAATTAATAATGAAGTGGAAGTAAACAGAATGAGAAATATTTTTATTGTAATATCTAATACAGAAACAAAGATTCATTTTATAAAAATATCAGTCCTGATTCACAAACTCATTTGGCTTATGATATGAATGCATATTCAAAAAGTGTTTTGAATATTGTGAGAAAATGACTTTTTTAGAAAGTGAAGAAGTTGTAATTAAATGTTTACATACATTACATAATAGTAGTTGATTTGTTTGTAGTTCTGTTCCTGTTAACATAATAATCAGATCAAAATGTAAAGTAAAAATCAGGGTTAATTTTAACATGCTGAGAAAATCAGTTAGAGATTTGATGTCATCAGAGGATTTGTAGTAATGAGTAGAATTCATTAAGAATTTTCAAGGTAGTCAGCTGCAGTTTGCATAGTTAGAGGCAATGCCCATGTTTTAGTCAGTTCAGAGACGCAAGATGTGTTCTGCTGCCCTAGCCTGCATAATATGTTATACTGTGCATGCAAATGACTACACAGAAAGATGCATATGAAGCTACACAACCAGGCTTTAAAATGTCATGTGCCATGGGTGGGTGGTCACTGCATGAACAAGACCTGAATGTAAACTTTTAGCTAGACGTGTCAGGACTTGTGACCATCTTTAAAAAAAGGATGAAATTTCACTTAAAGATTTGATCCTGGACGCAGTTTGCTACTGCATGATGTCAGTGATTGTGACTTCTTGTGCCTGGGAAGAGGCACCATTGTGAGATGTGTACCTTGATGCAAATCATCATGTATGTCCTTGACAATGGGTGACAGGCCTTCTGAGAACTCATTGCAAGGGTCCAAGTAGCATTCACCACAGTTCTGTACCCTATACAGGCCATTGGCAAACTTGGCAACATTGCTACCCATAATGACAGGGGAAACCCTACATAGTGAAGTGTTAATTGCAGTGGTTTGTACCAGCAGAGCTGTCACTGTACTCAACATTTCCTGATTCCTGTGCACCACTTCCACAACATTGAAGTATATCATCCAAATAAGCACTTTGCAACACACTCACCAGTTGAATTGCCGACTGAGTGGCTGTAGACTGTGCCTAAATATATCTATTTATTGCTTGACTGATGTATTGATTGATTGACTGACTGATTTCTGCTTTTTACCTGGAGTAGAGCACTGATCCACCTGGGCCCTTTTCAGTCTCAGTCCCAGAGTACTGTCTGCTTAAGTGACTTGCTCTGAGTGACAATGTTAAGCAAAATGGGGCAGAGTGAATCAACTATGGATCCCACAGGAAGCAGTTTAATAGCTCATAGCTTTAATTCTCTGGCTGACTGACTAACTACCAGACACATCCTGTGCTCTAACTGCCATATTGAGCATTTGTTAATGTATCCTCAGTGTCTCCTGCATCTTAGGTACCTAATGGGTGCAGTTATATACCACTGAGTCAGATAGCCTATGGAAGGTGTACCCACATGTGAAGTAATTCACACATGCAATCCTGCCTGTTCTGAAAATGGATAAGTATTTACAAAGGAATCACCCAGAGGAGGTCACATAGTCTGAGGGAATGCTGAGCATGTATCCTATACATTCACAGAGTTGTCACTATTTTGGCTGTATCTTGACCCCGTATTAAGGGATAACCACTCAAGAGAGATAGTGTCATTTGTCCTCAGATTGTGATTTCTGGCCATGTCTGTTAGCATCTTTGTTGGATACTCCCATGGTGATGACACAAATTCTTTCTCCAACCTCAGTTATCTCTTTATTGTGCCTTTAATAATCAATGAATCTTGTAAAATTGACTATATATAAATAGATAGATATAGATATATATATAGATAGATATAAATATAGACATATATAAAATATGTTAAAGTCAATGACACATATTACTATGTCCGTGTGACATATTGTACAAAGGTGTTAATGCATTAAAAGATATTCTACCCTAGCATACCTTCAGTGACAGCAGAACATTGTTGCAGGACTAAGGTGCCTACGAAAACAAATGAGCATGGTGAAATCTTGATTATCCTACTGTCAGTATGTCTAATAACAGTATAATCAAACCTCTTCTAGTGGTACTGAAACTGCGTACCACCAGCAGTAATACAGGAGACTGGCCATTGCATCACAAACATCCAGACCATGTCTAGTGATCATGCATGGGGCACCATTACTTTGAAGGGACATAAATAATTCTTCCTTATTCTTGAGTCATACAGGCACTGGAGGGGCGCCTCTGTGGTAGATCACTCCATTTTAATCTGTAGAGCTCACTAGTTTTGATTATATTTTGACCCAAAATGGAGGGCTATCCACACAAGAGTGACAGAGATAGTATCATTGTTTCCTCAAACTGTGACTCCTGACCACATCTGTTAGCATCATTGGTCAGTTTATCTGTGGCAACTATAACAGCCTTCCCAGTAATTCATTGTAGGTCAGTACTAGGCTGTAGTCAGACATATAGCTTCTGTGCAGCATATATGGAAACAACTTGGACATACACTTCTGCAAATAAAATGGTTGCCTTCTTTATATGTGTATCATATAACATTATTCAGCTGTATAGAATGTGTTCAGAACCTATTATTCTCAGGCAAAATGGAAAACTTTTAGACCACTCCAATATACCTGGCAATCTTATAATGTTATATAAAGCCTCTGATGTGTGACAATTGCTGTCAAAGAAAAAATACACCTTATCAGCCAAATCAAAGTATTTAAGTAGATCAAAATAAATAGCTTTCTAAAGGGTACTATACAGCATAGCCTTCAGATAAAATATAAGTGGACTGATGAAGTATTCCCAGATATGCAGCTTTGCATTCTTTTTGATATTGTGTCGTCAGATATATGCTTGCAACATGATAGTCTCTGACACATCTCATTACAGCTTTATGTAGAAAAGAATTTTAATCAGCTTGTGCATGGAGCCTAAATGGAATACATAACAGTACCCATGCTGTACAGTTCTATGTGTTCATGCATGACACCACTACTCACATTACTTGTGATTAATAAAGGCATATTGATGCACGTCTTTATATATCATACTATGATTCCTGGAACGGTTGTTGTTCATTGACCCAAATAGTGCAGCCTTAGTTGAATTTAGGAGTAGGACTTCTGTCTTTAGTAAAATTCAATGAAAGAGCTTCCTTTTAACAGCTATTAAACCCAGTTTTTTGAGAAATCCATATTCTTTTGTATCACAGTCTCTAATATACCATATCTTCAAAATGAGATGGTTATAACAGCTAAATTTCTTCCCAGAAATCTGTATTGCCCATCTAAGACACTATTAATTCCTTCATAGTTCTGATAATTAATATTGTTTCTGCTCACAAGACCTAAAAGAAGCATACCTTTTTACTTGGTTTATGACTACGTCCAAATTCTGAGTTCTCTTGTTCTCTTCCTGTTGTGAAGAAAGAATATGCTTGTCAGGAAATTTTAATTATTTTTTTTTTTAGAAAAGTCTGTTTTAAGTTTGCATAATAAGAAGCAAAAAAAAAAAAACTAGTATACAAATCAGTTGCCTGAACAATTCTTGAAAAAAGAAATACATATGTCTTAGTCACAAAATGAATAAGTGTGCATGAACATAGGCACACACACATGCATACACACACGCACACACACACGCGCGCACACACACACACACACACACACACACACACACACACACACACACACACACACACCACTGTCCTTTTATGTGACTTTTTAAAATGTAGTGAACAATTAAGATTTTTCTGAAGTATATAATATGTAGAAAAAAACACTAATTGTTTGCATATTAAAGGTTTATATATATGTGTGTGTGTGTGTGTGTGTGTGTGTGTGTGTATACATACACACACACACACACACACACACATATATATATATATATATATATATATATATATATTAAGAAATTAACTTCGTGACACTAACAGCATTCAAAGAATAGTAAATCACACCAACTACTCTTGTAGTACTTTAGCGCTTCTGTCTTATTTATTATCAAGACTTCTTCAGAAAGACATGTTTCATAACTGTGAGCAACCATTTTCACTTCCTTTAAATACATTAGTTCTAGCAGGCCGTTTAAATGAACAACAATTCCTTTCCAGTAGTAAAGTGTGAACAGGCAGGGTGCTGTGTGCATTTTCATTAACATTACAATCGCAGTTACATGAGGTATATATATACATTAATTTACTAGATTCCATTGCAAATGTTTCAGTTTCCATTGTGACTAACAGAATGTTTAAGGTTATTTGTTGTTGTTTGTTAATTTGTTTTGGTTCTATGAATTTATAGGATTTTTATAGAACTTGGTTTATTATAAAAGAGTTTTCACATTTATTCTACGAAGACAAGTAGACATTGCAAACATTTTTTTGATTTAAAACAAATTCTCTTGAAAGATAAATATAAAATATTTATTAAAAAAGTGCTATTTTAATGAATAGTAACACTTTGAAATTAAAGAATATTAACATTCCACCTTTCTCACAGACATTACAGACATTTGAGAGAGTGAAATAGTTGAATGTCAGGGATTTAATCAAACATCTTAATAAATATTAGTTTTTATATTTGACTAATACAAAGAGCTTCCTCTGATATTTTAATAAACAAGGATCAGTATAATAAAGTCAGATAAAGGTGAAAGCATGATTGCTAGAAATGTGAAACATTATGAAACATGTATTTTAGGTATTTTATCAGATACAGAATTTTATAAAGAAGCTGAATTAATATATGTATATTGAAGTTATAAATAAATTGATCATTTTTTTTTAGATTTCCATAATGGAAGTATAGATTTATGAGTTTTTAAATGTGAAATTTCATTTCCCCTTCTGACATTTTTAGAATTCCAAAGGCACATAAAAAGGTTGAGAAAGAAAGTTAACTTTAGACTGATAATTTCTGTAGGCATGAGTACATTAGGACAGACTGCTATATTTTTACAACATGCATTGAAAAGTATAGCATTAAATATCAAAGGACATTTAAAACTCTCATAGGATTTCTTTGGATAAGATAAAGGTAACAAAATGTAATAAAGAGCTGTGTTTAGTACAGTTTATATGCAAACCTTATATATTTGTATACCACAACATACATGACTAGGTTGGTGCCAGAAATATATTTTTGCAAATTTACAAATTTGTAATCAAAAATCAATTTGATTTGCAAGTTGATGGAATTGATTTTAGAAAATACCTTTTTTTTTTTAATTTAATAAAAGGGCGTGACACCAAGCAAAGGATGCAACAGTAGGGCAGCAGCAGCAGCGCCATCATAGGTTCATAGGTTCATAGGTTCATACTAGGCTATCTGCCCTAGGGCATTTATAAGCCTAGCCAGAGTGTGTGTGGCTTTCACCACCCCTTAGGATGAGAATACTATGCCCATTTAGGGTTTAGTTTACAGTGCCTCTGTCTAGTAGTGACACAGAGATGACCCCCGGGGTAAACCTACGATCTCCCATCCACTCGTCAAGATTTCTCTTGAATAGAGTTAGTGAGGGGCTCTGCCCAACATGGATTGGGATTCTGTTCCAGAGTGTAGGGAGCCTCTGGGTTATGAATCTGTCCCTCCAGCACATCCTATTTATTTCTGTGTTGAGGTTTAAGTCTCTTGCTCTCGTGGCTCTGATGGATTTGGATTTTCTGAGGTGGAGCATGTCCATTAATTCCGGATTGGGCATGGCCTTGTACGTAAGGCACAGATCACCTCTGAGTAGGTGGTATGTGACTGAATAGAGCTGGAGTTTTTTCAGTCGGGCAGCATATGACATATGTTTAAGACCCTTTATCCTCTTGGTGAGGAACTTTTGGGGTCTTTCCAACTGCTGCAGGTGTCGGGTAAGATACATCCCAAATGGGGCATTGTACTCAATCATTGGCCTGATAAGAGAAGAGTACAGGGGCACAATGACCTCTCTTGATCTAGATGTGAAACCCTTCATGATAAGGTGGGCAATATAGAAGGTCTTCCTAACCACTTTGGCAATGTGAGTGTCAAATGAGAGGTTACTGTCAACTTGGGTCCCTATGTCCCTTATTACCTCTTCCGTACTTAATGGATTACCACCTATGTGGTAATTTGTGGGTACCTTGTTTTTCCCAAAGGGTATGACTATACATTTTTTGGGGTTCAGCTTAAGGCCATGGCTCTGGCACCAATTATCCATGTCTATGAGGCCTCTCTAAAGGATGTTTGTGTCCGCTGGGGTATCAATTATGGCGCCCAGTTTGCAGTCATCTGCGAACTTTGTCAGCCACAATCCTCTTATGTTTGCCTGTACCTCGGAAAAATAAATGCCGAACAAGAGGGGTCCCAGGACTGAGCCCTGTGGGACACCACTTGTGACTGGCTTAGAGTCTGACATAGCTCCAGCAACTCTGACCCTGTGGGTTCTGTCCTTGAGCCAGTTTGCAACCCATCTTGTGACATATGGGTTTACATTTAAGCTGGTGAGTTTGTCTATGATGCCCGAGTGGGGTATTGTGTCAAAGGCTTTTGCAAGGTCAAGGCAGGCTGTGTGAACTGCCTTACCCTCATCAATGGCCTTAGTGACTGTTTCAAAAAAGTCGACCAAGTTCAAAAGGCAGGATCTGCCCTTGACAAAGCCAAATTGGGTAGGATCCAATGTCTGTAGGTCCCCAATGTCTTTGTTTATGAGTTCCATAAGGATCCTCTCCATAGCTTTGCAGACCAGGCTCGTCAAGCTTATGGGGCGGTAATTTCCAGGGTCCGTAGAAGCACCGTCTTTGTGAAGTGGGACCACTGTTGCTGTACGCCACTCTTTGGGTATGTATCCTGTAGTAAGGCTAAGATTAAACAGCAGCCTTATGTGTGGGTTTAGTTCCTCTTGGAGTTCATGTAGCACACAGCCCGGGACACCGTCTGGTCCCATTGATGCTGTGTTTTTAGCTTTAAAGAGGGCGGCTCTCACCTGGGCATCTGAGATGTTAGGGAGGCTACACTCTGCTGGGATAGTTATTTCTCCTTTTGGGGGGGAGGGGGAGGAGAAATTTGCACTGAACCTGTCTGCCAGAATGTTGGCAATGTCAGTGGGTTCAGTGTATTTTGTGTAATTTTGGACTAACTCTGAGCATATCTGGGAGTTTCCACCCAGGTTTCTAACATAGCTAAAGAAGGCCTTGTGATTGTCTTTTGTATCTTTTGCGATTTTTCTCTCAAAGTTGACCTTGGATGATTCTATGAGTGATCATAGTTTTTTGCTAGTACTCATCAGAGATGCCTTCCCTTTTAGGGATTTTGCTCTGTCATCTAGTAGCTTCCTCCTCCTGTTGTAAAGTTTGTTTATGGTTGGGGTCCACCAGACCGAGCGCCTGCCTTTGGGGGAATGGGTCTTGGTTTTATTTGGGATTGCATGATCCATGCATTCTTGAAGGTGCCCGTAGAAGGCATTTGTAAAGGATTCAGCAGTGTGGGTTGTGGTTTCCTCTGGCCCAGGGGCCTTGAAGGATACCACTTCAGTCTTAAGAAGTGTGAAGTTGGCTTTTGAGAAGTTCTTCACTATGGTCTTTTGTGCAGGGGGTGGGGGCAGGATGTGGATTTCCAGTGAGATTAATTTATGGTCTGATCTCACCAATGAGGGATATACTTCCGGTGTGGAGCATTTTGTCCCCATGTTTGTGATGATCTGATCAAGTATATTGTCTCCTCTTGTGGGAATGGTGACTAGTTGTTCCATCGCATTTGAGTTTATGAATTCTAGGAACCTTTGGTCTAGGGTGTTGGGGCTTGAGTAATGTTCCCAGTCTATGTTTGGGTAGTTGAAGTCTCCCAATATGATGGTATTTGGAGAGACATTCATACTCTCCAGTGTCTTCAGGAAGGCTGTGTGGGGTTCCTGAGTTTGAGAGGGTGGTCTGTAGCATGCTACAAACTGTAAGGCAGTTTTGCCTATGGTTAGTTGCACATGGATGGTCTCCGATGCTTCGTGCGTTGCCACTAACCTGGATGTGTGGGTATCTCTGATGAATATGGATACACCCCCTCCTTTTGTGGTTCGGTCCAAGTTTTGGGGCCGGAAAGCATGATATGAGGTAAGACCTGATAGTGCTGGGGTGCTATCAGGAGCCTTGAACCAGGTTTCAGTCACTGCACAGACATCGATGTTCTCCATACTGAGGAGGGCTTCGAGAGCGTGCATTTTGAGGTTGAGACTTCTGGCATTACCCTTAGTTTTTTTCCACTTGTGTTTTCTAGGGAGGTAGTATATAAAAACATTTTGAAAACCTAATGGCATATATACTTGTGGGTTCTGTAAATGCCCCCGCCCCCACACACACACACGCTAACAATCAGGCTTACACACAGATCCACACACAAAATACACTTTAATTAACTTTTTAAATTGATGTGACCAAGATCCTATGAATTTTTTTTTTTTTTTTCAGAGTGGTAAACTCTTCATAATGACACCCCCACATTGCCAGAACATAACTATATCTAGTCTGACACTGCACAACAGTGAAGAAACATCAAAACTCCACTGCCACTATAAGTACTTTCAGGGATTTATCTTCATTAAGTTTTGCATTCAAGAAGCTGCAGTCAATATATTAATAGATTCCTGGTACTTCTATGTTCCTGTAAATAAGCTGTTTGCAACAATAATTTAATAACCCATGATATCATAACTCAAGAGACACTATATCTATGACTTTAAGTATGCTTTTTAAGTTACTCAGTTTGTAAGTCCTTTCAGTACATCAGAACATTTTTGTTTATGCTTACTAACTGCACACAATGAATGGGAACCTTGCTTCTATTTCTTTAAAATAGTAAGGTTTGTTATAACACTGAGTTAATATGAGTATCACCTATTTCTTTAATTATGAATGCATTTGTGTTTGAACAGTATTTT
Organism: Protopterus annectens; assembly: GCF_019279795.1. Taxonomy (NCBI): domain Eukaryota; kingdom Metazoa; phylum Chordata; order Ceratodontiformes; family Protopteridae; genus Protopterus; species Protopterus annectens. The sequence goes on along the minus strand of NC_056741.1, from coordinate 371,917,822 downwards.
GTTCACATGTACATTTTAGTCACAACATTTTTGTAAAACAAAACCGAACATGTAGTAAGTGTGAAAATGTTGGAAAATGAAAACATTTCCAGGTATGTATTAATGGTCGGCAGCCACACTAATCTTACATACTGTTCCAGTGCTATCAAACACATGAGCAAGGTAATGGAGGGTACATTAATTAAAAAAATAAAAAAAAGGGCTACAGTGAATATAAATAAGTAAATAATAAATAAATAAGTAACATTTAATGGTCTTGTATCACTACTTATTTCAGCAAAAGGCCATGCCAGAGTACAGGTAATTCTTGATTTACTCACAGTTGACATGGTTTGATCACGAGTACTATATATTAGTAAGGTACAATGATTTCTATGAACAACTGGTTACATCTTTGAATGTGAGATGTATGTTGCAGAGTATGATTTTCTAACTGTGAATGAAACATGTTGATCAAAGTTTCATTCTTCTTCTAAACCAGTTCCAAGAAACTGTTTTTCATTATTTATATTTCCATTAAGTTTGTAGCCTACCTCTCCATATCTCTCTTTCCATATGCATATATCTATATCTACCTATCTATCTATCTATATCTATATTTTTTTTCCCCAAAAATTTGACAAGTCATTTATTGTGATAGAGAGTGAGACAGTTATTATTCCATCAAAAATTCAAATGTGATTCTGACTTTGGTTACAACACACATTGGCCAAACATAAATTTTTGTTTCTGTAATATTTATTTATTTATTTAACATTTGTTGACCAGCAAAGTCTGACTAGGTTCCACAGATCCTGTTTTCAGTGCAGACCTGGGGAGAAATGCTCCAGAAGCATGTCTTTAGAATGTGGGAGGAAACCGGAGTACCCGGAGGAAACTCACTCGAACGCAGGGAGAACATGCAAACTCCACACAGAAGGCACTCCAGCCGAGAATCGAACCGGAGAACCTCTTAATTCATATAGATTATAAAACTGAGATCACTTACACTGAGAATATGCCTTTTGGAATGTGGCCTTTAGTGACATTGAGACAGAGATAGACGGTTGTAATTAAGTCAGACATAATTCAGTTCAACATGTCTTGTGGAATTTTTGAATCCACAACTGAAAAAACTAAATGAAAACTACAGCCAAGCTAGAACTTCCAATGAGTGACCTCCCAAACCTCCTGTAACAGAGGCGCATGGAATATATGTAAGTGACTCTTACGAACATCAGGTGTTTCAGCTATATGGCGATTCTGATTGCCCATGATTTTTACATTTGAAGCCATTTTAATGGACAATTTTAGGCCAATAAAGCAAACCCCACTAGCTATGATGGAGTTTTCATTTAGTTTTTTTCTGATTGTTTTTTCAGTGTGACCTTCTATCTCTTTGTTTGAATCCACAATTGAGGAAATTTTCTTCCACATATTGTAGTTATCAGTATACTTTGCTGACAGTAATTATCTTCCAGCATTTCTGTCCAGAAAGAGATCAAATGACAATGGTCCTAACTCAAGTTTTGTGGAACTCCACTGGATACTTCAAATGGCTTAAACTCAATACTCTTGTGTTGCTTCTCTGTGTCAGTCATGTTTTTATTCTTTGAAACTGTTAATGCTAACTTGAATAAATTCATCTTTAGTCCTCATTTGGTGGAAGTAGTTGTCAAATATCTTCAATGGAATTGCATACTGGTGATATGTGGTAAGTCCTTTATGCATTGTTAATGGTGTGTCCAAGAAATAATACAAGATGAAATAAGGATGTTCTTCTCACAACAAAATCATCTTACTATGAATCTGTTAAAGTAACTTTATGCACCTTGTAGGATAAGCTTGATTACACTACTTGCATAAATATACAGAGTATTCTGCATTTGAATGTGTTATTAAATGGATATGTATGCAAGTATTTCAAACACCTTAGTATCATATATTATAACAATAATGAATAACCAACAGACATTTTCAGCTACTGAAAATCTCTCTCTCTCTCTTGATATATATATATATATATATATATATATATATATATATATATATATATATATATATATATATATATATATATGTATATATGATTTTTCAACTTCAAATGTATTATGGTTGAGACCATAAAATCAAAGTTTGTAAACTTTTATCTGTTTAAATGCAGATCATTGTACAATGTAGAATGGTATATTTACCTTTTTCCTCACTGTAGTGCAATCTCAGAGTTGGTATACTTTATTAGTAGGGGTGTGGGGGGGTGCACATAATAAAGATTTTTGTTTTTATTTTGTTTTTATTTAAATTTCAAAATTTCAAAACTTTGATCTTATGGTCTCAACCATAAGAAATTCGAAATTGTGAAAGTTAGAAATTTAGAAGTAGACCTATATATATATATATATATATATATATATATATATATATATATATATATATATACACACACATATATATATATATATATATATATATATATATATATATATATATATAGAGAGAGAGAGAGAGAGAGACAGCGATATAAACATAAGTAAAATCCTGCCAATTTATTAGACAGTTTTATATATCTATCTATATACATGCATATATATATATATCTATCTATATATATATATATATATATATATATATATATATATATACAATGTAATATAATATAGTATAATACATTACTTTATATGTATATACATATGTTTGTATATATATATATATATATATATATATATATATATATATATATATATATATATACTTTCCTCTGTAACTATAGTAGCTGAATTTTTTTTATTTGATTAGCATTTAGTTCTATGCCTTTATTGTGTAGCTGTATTTTTGTGTAAATTCTTTCGATATTCCCAGATGAGGTACCACTTTTGAGATGGGCAACAAGACCCTGTAAAAAAAGTTAGCTTCTCAGTGGAATAAACTTAACATGCAATTCATGCTGGTCTTTCATGAAAAGTTTACTGCTACTTGCCAGTGTCAGCCTGCATGAGAAAAGGCATGTTATATTCTTTTCATATTTTCTCTTGCTAATAGGATAGTGGGTAAAGCCATCAATTGTATTGACTTATCATTTTGTAGAAATTCCCAATGCTTCAATGATGCAGATGAACTTTGCCCCTTGTGCTTGAGTTTCAGAACCTGAAGTTTTGACTTTTTTACACATACACAATTTTAACTAGAGTGAGCATGAATTGTACAGTAAATCCCTCTATTTGTTATAGATATACATACTGCAAAAAGACATAAGCATAATTAATAGCCTTTGCACTGAAAGCACAGCAAGGAATGGTTGGAGTGAACAGTGAATGTTAACTTGTTCTTCCTAGGGAAAGACAGCCCAACTGTCAGCAATGTCAACAGTCACTATTGAACAAATTTATAACATGCAATGTTTGTATGTGACTAAAATGTGTATTTGGCTCTACCAAGCTCCACCTGCTAGGACCTTTGGTAAGCATTTGTAGAGATGGGTGTACACCTTGCAGAAGTTCTTTTCACTAAGCAGGCATGCCAGATACCAAAAAAGGAATCAGATATTAACATACCTCTCAACCTCTTGGCACACAAAATCCGGATAAAGCCAAAAATAATTGGGGGGGGCAAAGACCCAAAGTCTCAAAAATAGGGACACATTTTAAATATTGCTTTTATAAGCTTAGAAAGTTGCTAGAATAAAAGGTGTTGTGTCACAACACATTTTCTGGATGATATGAAGTCTGAAACTCAAATGGCTATCATTATTTAGTGAATTCATTCCTCACTGATTTGCAGCAAAAATCCAGAAAAGCACAAATTTTATAAGGAATAGACCAAAAATATAAGACAATAATCTGGAAATTCTTTGTAAATTTAGACAGTTGAGGGGTATGGGTATTAAGCAAGAAAAGCACATTTCCTGCAGGATAAAAAGTTGTTCTTACTGAATCATTGACTTTCTAATGACTGTCTACAAATGTTAGAAAAAAAAATTAAAAGGAATGTGCACGAGGGGAATATGAGCGAGGCAGTTACATTAGCTGCACATCAGTCAACACTTAGTCATGCTGCCTTTGTAGCATTTTGTTCTCTGATTCATTTCCAGGATGGGGAGGTGGTTCTTATCCTCAGAATTTAAACATTGATCACTTTCACATGTGATCATTCACTGGGTAGGGTCATGTTTTGCTTACCATATTTATCTTAGTTTTGGTGCTTATTGGGAGATCTTATGGTTCCCATACATCCATGAAAAGGATATAGTATGTATCAAAAACAAAGAAATGAGCTTGCAAAATAGAGTTGCAAATTATATTGTGAAGTATTTAACTTTATTGGAATTATGGCTTCACAATAGTAGCCATTCCATCATCTTAAAACTGTTCAGACTCAGGAATACTTTTAGTATTAGAAAGTCCTGTACTTCACAGCAAAGTGGAGCTCTTACGAAAATTTTGAAGAAGCACACCCTGAAAAGTATTTAAGATAAGTGCACTTTGAGTACAAAGACATCCCAAAAATAATGCCACATTCAAACTATTTTACATATATGAGAGTTCTGTTGGACCAAACTGCTAATGAGTGAAAAGAAAGATCAGCTCATTGTTTGGCATGCGAAGTCTAGGTATGCTTTACACTGATAAGAAACATCAGCAATTACAATTCCATCTTTTACTTCATTTTCTGTGAAAACTTACCTTCATTCCTATGGCCCTTATGCTGACCAGGTCTTTCTTCACTATATGATTGACCTTGCTTGCAACCTTTTCCCTCTCCTTTAAATTTCCCCTTAGAAGGATTGCCATCCCTGTGTTCCCTGTTTTCAGGCTCTTCAGAACTATTAGAACTGTTAGGATTTCCCCTTCTACCAGGCCTACCTTCGGACTGAGAGACATCAGAGTCCTCAGACTGATGGTCACCTTTCTTATTTTTGTGAGAGTGGGTCACCGCAATCACAGCCAGCACCAACGCTGCTAAAAGTAACACCTTCATAGTTTGTTTTTCTTCTGCCGATTAATTTGCAGAACAGAAGGAGAAGCTGAATTTCTTCTTTTAGTTTGATATGAAGAGTATTTATTACAGCTGCTCTTCCCTGAATAAATGTCCTGACTCCACCCCTACGATTTGAAATAATTATGTTGAGTAGTATAATCTTACAGGAGATTATGATCATCTACTGTTCTTCTTTTCTGTTTTTTTTTTTCTTCTTTCCAGATTATCTTAATTTTCTTTAAAGCATTGTTCACACAATAGTAATCCTTTATATTCTCTTATTGTTCTTCTGCTATTGAATTGCTAGACTTGCTGTAGAAAACAAACATAAAATAAGTAAATCTATTCCTTTTATTGATTGTTGGGAAAGACCATGTGATTATTGTCTTTGTAATTAAGTTTAAAACAGCTGTATTAATTTTTCATATGGTGCAAACAGTAATTGCAATGCTTTTGTACTGTCTGCACATACTTAATTTTGCCTATAAGAGCAGTTTTGAACTGTTGTGCATTATATAGTTTTGGCACTGAAATAAGACATAAAATAAATGAAAGTCTTTCTATAGGAATCAAAAATATTTTCTCTTAACCCTTTAAAGTAGGCAAAAGTTGAATGGATGTTATAGCCTGCAACACCATTTTCATAGTCTAAACTAATATCACTCAGTTTCTGATCACATTTTTTCTTGTAACGTCACAATGAAAGTGAAGATCGGAGTATTCATGTCACATGTAATAACTGTGATGCACCGGAAGAACATACTTTGGGTCTGAACCCAAATTTCGCATTTGTTCATCCTTCCTTACTTGCATTAGTTCTGTTTCATTCGAACACCAGGAACATACCTCTCGGCCTCTTAGAGTAAGAAATCTGGACAAAGCCAGAAATAATGGGGGGGGGGGGGTCAAAGGCCAATAAAGAGGGAGAATTTTTAAATGTTGCTCTTGCAAACTTAGAAAGTTGATAGAATAGCAGGTTTTGTATTGAAATACATTTTCTTGTTCTCATGTGTTTCCTCCTGGTGCTCCAATTTCCTCCCACATTCCCAAAACATGCTGCAGGTGTATTGGGCATTCTAAACTGGCCCTTAGGTGTGAGTGTGTGCATGTGTGTGAGCCTTCTAAGGAAATTTGGGCACCAGGCTGGCAACTCAACACCATAAAAATTCTACTGCACTCATTCTGGGACCAGTGATCTGCTGTGTTGACCCCTAATGGGAGCAGCCAAAAGGAGAAGAAGAAGAAGGAGCATTGACATACAATTTCTGAAGATATGACGTGTGCAACTCAAAAATCTGTCATTGTTTTCTGACCCCATCCCTCAATAATATGCTGATGATTTGCCAGAAACCCACAATTGTATGAGAAACAGACCAAAAATATGAAGCAAAAATCTGAACATTTATGATCAGGAATGATTCTACCTGGTAAAAACTTCTTGAAAAATCAGATATATGTCATGAAAAATAAAGTTTTCTGCAAAAAAGTGCAAAGAGGAATGCAAAGCAAATACTTTCTACAGCTATTTGAATACTTCACATTGAAATTAAAATACAGTTTTTCTGTTTGTTGTGATATAATCAGAATGTCAATACCATACACTAAAGTATAAACTCCATTCAGAGTATCAGTGCTTGTATTTGGCTATTTCCTTGGCTGTGTATTTATGTATTCATTTCATTATTTTATTGTATTTTGCTTGCATTTCTCCGCTTTGATTTCCCTTTAGATTTATAAAATCCTTTCTCCTAGAATAATTTTCACTCATGTAGCATTCAAATACTTCTTTTCATTACCCAGGAGTATTGACATAAATTGATATATATCTTTTAAATACAAAAAGCCATATTGCCACAACTTGTGTAACACAAAAATAGATAAAAAAATGACCCAGAATTCAACAATCTGCCAAGATGGGAAGGAAGTGTAATGGTATCACTGGCCAAGGCTAATAAATATGATTAGAATTAAAGGATGGGAACCCTGTCTCCAAAACCTGTGCATCGAACTATTAATAACCAACATGCATTACACTGGATTTCACTGAAGTACAATAACCTATTGATAGGTTCAGTTTTGGGGTGCAGTATTAGTCACTTGCAAACAGTGGTTCTTAAAGTGCCTAGACATTTGCCTCAGATGTCATAAAACACATATTTTTTGGTCTCTTCTGATTGGCCATAGGCTTATAAGATTGCACATCTGCTTTTCAGTTCTGAAGGTAGCAGGCCATCTTGAGTGCCATCAAAACTGCTTAATATTGTGCTACATTAAGGTCTCCCAGATACATTACAATGAGAATCATATATGAATGGAATCAGATATCAAACACAAGTCCATCAATTAACATCAAAACGTGGGTTTGTATGGGTATTTCTCTGCTGCAGAGACTTCCAGAAATTCTGCTTACTCAGTCATTCTCATCCTACAACAAAGTGTACAGTGCATATGTGGGGGTTCCTATTACATTATCAAAAGCATGAAACATTGAATACTACAAGATGAACTTGTATGTTCAATGTTTCACAATTTCCAATACGTAAAAAAAAAAAACCAACATAAATAAACTGTTGTAAGCAGGGGGGGCAAGCCCCCCTGCACCCCCACAGCCCCTGTTCTTTAAAAATACCAAATCCGACATTGCACTATCATGTGGAAAGGGAATATTTCTCTTTACTGCACTGTAGTGTGATCTTGGAGTTGGTACATTTAAAGAGCGGGGGGTGTGGGGGGTGCAGGGGGCTTGCCCCCTGCTTACAACAGTTATTTAACTGTTGACATTTTTTTTTCTTTTTTTTTAGTTCGAATTGCTGAAACTTCAATTAACTGTGTGAAATGTTTACAGTTTCTAAGTTTCAGCAATTCAAAAACGTAATAGGAACCCCATATGTGGCCATCTCTTCATTATCATCAATAAATATCTATAGTTGGTGTGGATATTCCTTTCTTCACCAAAACTAACCATTCTAACTTATTTTTTTAAACTTTATTTACTTAACGTAGCATTTTTCATTCATTTGTTATCCTCAAGCATTATGCACCATGCCTTATCAGTGGTTGGCTGCTTCATTCCTACCATATTTTTATTCTCTCTCCCATTTTGGTTTCCCTTTGGATTTGCACTCTTCTTGCTAGTATAATTTTCACTCTTGTAGTCTTTTAGTATTTCTTTTCATTGCCTTTTAATGCATATAACACAAACTGAAATGTTATCACCTCCTTTTCTTCAAGCTTTTCTAAATTATATCTAACTTCAATCAAAAGCAGAAAAGGTCAGGGGGGAGCAGGCATCTCAATCTGGTCTCCTTCTTTGTGGTTGTCTGAAGCCTGCTATGAAATTCAGCTGCTCTTCTCTTCTTTCCTCCACCTGCCTTGTTGTTCATTTCTCCCTTTGAATAGTCATAACACAGCGTCTTCTCCATATCTCTGATTTTCAGTTTTCTGTCTTGTAATAGAGCAATGCCCCCCCCCATCCTCTCTATCTTTTACTGCATTCTCCTTCTGATAGAATATGACACAGCCCCAATGTTGCATGTAATTAAATGCATCTTTCTTGTTGTTTTCACACATCTCTCACCAATTTACCATTTACAGCCAACTGACATAACACTTTCTCTAGGACTACTCTGTGAAATGAACATTGTATTCTTTGGTGACTGCCTACCCTTGGACCCTTTTTCTCCATTGCCTGCATATGAATCCCTGTCTTTTGGCACTTGCATGTGCATGGTTATGCACTGGATATGGGCCTTTTATGACTTTCTTTTGTTCCATTCCAGAGTCCCTCACATTAATACATTGCATGCCAACTCGGTGCTGATATTACAGTCTTATTATATTACAGAATTCCCAATTGTTGTTCTCCCTCCCCACTGTTTCTCACTGATTAGGTGCACCAGATTCACTAGGGTGATAGTCCAACATTTTATCTAGTTGCAGTTTACATGACTATGGTACATATATATGCCATCATCCCTTTATTTTACATATTGTGTAGCCTGACCCATTCCTCTTCCTGCTGTACCTGCAGAACTGCAGGGTATTTCAGACATACAGCTGCTCCATTCTTTCTTAGTTCATTTAATACCTTTACCCCATACATTTTTCTATGAACCTAGTTGACACATCAGCAACTATTACTTATTTTTCTAATAACTAGACATTAAACTCATATATAATGCAGTTTATTGTTGTTGTTGTTGTTGTGTCTTTCGGCTTTTCCTGGTTAGGGGTCGCCACAGCGGAACTCTGGTCTGCTAATGATTGGTAGTTGATTTTTACGTGCTGAGTTACCAGCCCTGACACACGACCTTCAATGAAGGTACTCCCATTCACGCATGTCTCCACGCAGAAGACGCTCTAGCTGAGAATCGAACCAGACAGCTTCTTCCTGTGAGGCGACAATGCTACCGCAGCACCACCACCGCGGTCACAGTAATTAATTAAGTAGTTATGAAAAAATCTATCACTTACAGCTAACCTTATGTCCCCTTAACTTCCTTACCATCATTGCCCTAGTAATTGATTGCGTTTCTCTCATTGTTTGTAAAGTTATGATGTTGTGTTCCCTCAAGCTTGTTTTACAAGGTAAGGATCTGTTCATTTAACACATTGATCCTGCACTACCTACAGTAGTCTTGCCTTTCAGTGTCCATTCCTTCCACTTATTTATTGCTTCTCTCTTTCTGTGGTCACCTTTAGACATTTCGTAGCCCTGCCTTCTAACTCTTCAGATATGCCATCCTTCCTAAATGCTTCTGTCCAGTTTGTTTACTCCCTCAGTTATCCAGCAGTTCACATCTGAGTCACCAAAAACATCCAATGCATTGACCTTTTCAGTCCATAGAGCTCTCCCTGGTATGTCTTTCATTCTGCTTTATTCACTGTTTTAGTTCCAAATTGACCCCTGGGAGAAGCTATAACCCTTTCCTTAATTCATCTCCACCATCTTCACTTTTCTGTTATCTGCTTGTTGTTGTCCCTGAAATTTTGCATTCCTGCTTATCTCTTTTACACTCAGCCCATCTGTACTTCCTGTTTTTCTCTAATTCCATGCAGTAGTATAAGCAACTGATCTTGCTTATCCTCCTAGTGCTTCAGTGCCAGGTCTATCTGATAACACCGACATGCCAAAACACTGACAATGAAATAACCGACACGACAAAACCGAAAGTTCAAAAATATGAAACTTCACATGCCTGACAAACCACAATCCCGGCAATCAACAAAACAAATAACTTTCCCAAAAAACACACACACAACACAAGCACACCAAAAACCTTACAAACCTACACTAAACCTTACATACACAACTATATATGCACTAACCTTAACCCAAGCCCTAACCCTAAGGTCCGTCACTATCGCACACTTACCTTACCCGCACCCTAGCCCTAACTCACTTAATCCAACCCTAACCCTTAAGTCTGTCACTATTGCACACTTATCTTACCTGCACCCTAACCCTAACTCACTTAATCTGCCCCTAACCCTTAAGTCCGTCACTATCGCACGCTTACCTTACCCGCACCCTAACCCTAGCTCACTTAACCCGCCCCTAAACCTAATGTCCATCACTATCGCACACTTACCTCACCCGCACCCTACCCTAACGTCCGTCACTATCACACACTTACCTTAACTTGTCGGTGCTCTCAGCATCGGGATTCTCAACTGTCGGTCTCCTCTGTTGTTGATCTTTCGGTGTCAATTATCTCATTGTCGTTCTTCTCAGCTTTTGGCGTAATCAGGTAGACCCTCAGTGCCATGTCTTTTATGATTAAGGTTGCTGTTCCTGTCCACATCTTGCATGTGATTCAGATTTTTACTGTACAGGTTATTTAGCTATCTGTGACACCTTCTTTTTTTAAAGTTCTGGATGTCCTCCATTTTGTGTAGTCTGAGCCTGAACCACTTCCCTTCCAGCTGTACTTCCAGAAATGCAGGGATATTTCAGCCATGCAGCTGTGCCATTCTTTCTTAGATGATTTAATACCTCCACCATAGCATTCCTTTCCCTATAGAGTATTCTGAGTAATCCTTACCCCACTTTATGAATATCCCTGCAAATCTGATGATTTTCTGTCTCTTTTCTTGCCTTATTATTTCATATTTTACAGGAAAGGAATGGAAAATGTCAAAATATGCATGGATCTGCTTTTGCTGCTGTTTGCCACTGTCTACCTCTGTGCATCCTTCCTATAGTATTTCTTGATTTCCTGATATCATAAATCTCTTATGAAATTCCTGCATTACAAATTGATCCAGTTCACTGTTGCTCCCTCTCCTTATATTCCACATTTTCTGATGGTACTTCTTCTTGTGCAATTTTCAAGATCATCCATCTTTTCTCCCTGTCTTTTTATTATATCTATTAGCTTCTGAATTCTGAGCATCTGTTCCTGCAGCTCAGTTTTAGTTGCTGCTTTATCTTCCTCCAGATCATGCAGCATACCCTGCGGCCTTTCTATTTTTGTTTGTTGGTGTTCTGTTTTTTGTTTTAAGGAGTCCACATTTGATTACCTTTTCAAATAAAATGCACAATTGATCCTGCATGTTTGCACCTTTAAAAGCAACCATCTGTCACTCCTTTTGTTCCTGTTCACTATTCTTTCCATCTAGGTTTTTTCTTTCTCTCTGTGAACAATATTTTTTGTCTGAATTCCTGCAGGCTCTGTCCAGAGCTTTGGGCTTAGGCAGCTATCGTGACGGGGCATTCTAGTGCCCCCGTAACCATTCTACCTTATTATTATTATCTATTTGCATTTTGGTGTGTTTACTTAACAAAGTGAATTGCTGGATAAATATGTTGCAAGCCACACGTTTTCTTTAATGCCACTACTGCCCTGTTGTAATTGTCAATTCTGATCCACGTTCTTAGTTATTAAAAGAAGCTATATTCATGTCCTGCATTAGCAAGTAAAAAAAAAAAAAAAAAAAAAACAGTTTGCCTGCAGCTACAGGAAATACACAAGCACAGGCAAATTGTCTAGACCACTGCCTTGCTCAGTCAAATTAGAGGTCTCAGCAAGGAAAATCCAAAAATGAAAACTGGCAAGCAGATACAGGAAATAAACAAACAAAGGTTCTCCCCAAAATTAATAAACTTAGCAGCTCAAATACATTTTTACATCCCTTCATAAATAAACAGCCAGAAAGCATTTTTGAACTTCACATTGTTTTAGACCAGTTTCTCATAACTTAAAATACATGTGACATAGTCATATGACATGTTTTGTTAACCAAAGAACATAATTGTATGCTTAAGAGCACACTTAAAATTAAAAGAACCATCAAGATGGGGTGAACACTTTTGTTTAACTTTGTTTGCCATTTTACTTTTCAACAGTCCGTTTCATTATATTTATTTCCTTCATGCTGGATCCTAACATGATAAATAATACAGAATATGAACTTCTTAAACGTCTTAAACTTCTACGGGTGTTTGTTTAAGGCGTTAATTTCACTTTTTTGTAAAAGCATATCTCTGTTGATAACTGTGAATTTTGAATGTTCTATTGGTCTTGCCAATTATAAGATCCCTTTTGATTGCTCAAAAGGTTGCACTTTCACTCTTGACACTTTTTTTGAAAATATCCTTTATACATCTATCTTTTTCACTAACGAACATTGCCTCTCTATTGTCAATATATACTAGTTGTTTGATAACCTCTTCTGATCTTAATACTATCAACTGAAAACATCTTTGGCAAGGCAAAACACCAATCCATTTTCTCTTTATTGATCTCTATTTTCTTGTATCCCTCATCATTAAAAAAGAAACATGAAATGCCTCCTGTCATTTTTTTTAATGAGTGGGGGTAACCTCTATTGAAAAACATGTAGTCCCTTAACCATATCTTTTAATTCTTCATTCTCTGTTATAAGATTTTTGATTGAGTTAATTTTGAGGTAACTTATTATCTCCTGAGCTCTTCCAGTAACCAAGCATTACTCTTTTATATTCACCAATATTCAGCTAATATGTTTAATGGTCCATTTCCATTCTCAAAGTTAATGCTTTTGAATATTGGGATTTGTGCTTTACAAAGTTTAATGCAAGTTTAGAGAAATCTCTTTCTATGCTGTTTAGGTGGTGGTGATCTTTGCAGGTTAAAAGAGTCTTTCAGATGAGATCTAAGTGATGTTGAGTAAAGATGACACATAATTAGACATGATGAGGGGTGGATTTCAAATGAGAGTAATTTATATAAACAGGTGGCTGGAAGTAAATAAAAGGGTATATTTGGTTAATGGCAGAATATTAGTATTGAAAAGCTGTAGCTGATGGATATTTGTTACTTGGATAAGTTTATAAAATGTCAGATTTTATTTAAGTCACTGAGGTACATTGGTATAACTGGTATAACAAGATCTGCTCAAAATATAAACAGCTTATAAATATCTTAGTATAAACCTCAGTTTGCTTTTAGAGATTGATCTTCAAGTGTCAGGGGAAAAGTGTTAGGCAAATGTGTTATTATATTGAACTAGAATGAGTATGTTGTTTGTCACCTCATTATGACTGAATTGTGAGAATGGGATCTATTAAGGATACTGATGCTGAAAACAAGTCACTTTAGACAGTCTTTAAGAACTGCCAAAGATCATGGTTTGATTTTCTCTGTGTTATAAGTAGTGTGTCTGTTAAGAAAGAAAATAAGGACAAGGAATTGTTTTGTAAACTGTTTTATATGTCAAAGTTATTTTACTCTTTCTTAAGCAAAATCAGGTCATCATCATGTATGATAGTTATTAGTGTCTAAAGTTCATTTGTGTTATTTATAATAACAGAAAAAAAGAAGAGATTGCTTTATGGAGATGTGATTTTTAAGAGTATTATTTGAGTTTGAGAAGTTGTAGTGAATACAGACTGGTTCATTGATGGAGTATTTAAGAAAACTTTGCAGCAATATTTATCCAAGGCAGGTAAATAAGTTAGCAAGTAGTTTTCCACTAAATCAAAAGCACAACAGAAACGGACAGAATACAACCCTTGCCTGTCTCTGTGGCCTAGAAGGATAAAGGCTAGACTATGTCATGGATGATCATAGGATCATAGGAAGTTGCTAGGCTAAGGGCCCTATGGCCTTTTCAAGCCTAGCCAAGTTCTTACCCTTATTTCCACAGTCAGCATCTATTGTGCCTGTCCAAGAGGGACATAGGTGGAAACCCTGGGGTAGATTTATGGTCACCCATTCAATTTTCAAGACTGAGTTTGAAGAGGGCCACTGAGGTTCTCGGTTTGACATGAAGTTGGAGTCTGTTCCAAAGGTAAGGTGTGGTAACCTCTGGGAGACAAATCCGTCCCTCCAGCAGGTTTTATTAATATCACATGCCAGGTTAAGGCTTTTAAAGTGAGTAAACTGTGTACCATTTGACTTACAGATATGCAGCATTTCCAGTAAAACAGGGTCAGGGATCGTCTTGTATGCAAGGCAGAGATAACCTCTGAGTAGTCTGTATGAAATGAAATAAAGTGCTGAATACCTTGAATTTTCCTTGTGAGGAACCTTTGCGGTTTCTTCAATTGCAGCAAGTGCTTGGAAAGGTATATACCAAAAGGGGCATAGTACTCAATTATTAGGCTGATGATGGAAGAGTACAGGGAGGTTATAACTTCTTTTTTTCTGGAGGCAATGCTCTTACTTATGAGATGAACAATATAGATTGCCCTTCTTACCACTGTGGAGATATGGTGGTTAAAGGTAAGGTTGCTGTCAACCTGTGTGCCCAAGTCTATAACCACTGAGTGCATACATAAGGTGTTGCTATTAATGTGGTAGTTAGCAGGAACATCATTTTTACAGAAAGGAATAATAATACATTTTTTGCATTGAGTTTAAGGCCATGACTTTGGCACCAGTCATTTGTTTGTGTAAAACCTTGTTGTAGGATGTTGACATCATTTGGAGATTCTTTGACCACTCCCAGTATGCAGTCATCAGCAAATTTTGTTTTTGCTTGTACTTTAGAGAAATAGATTCCATAGAGTAGAGGTCCCAGGATTGATCCATGTGGAACACCACTGATTACAGGTCTACTGTTGGAGGTGGATTCCCCTATTTTGACTACATGAGTTCTATCAGTGATCCAGTTAGCGACCCATCTAATGATATAAGGGTTCATGCCTAAGTTTGTCAATGATGCCTCAGTGGGGGATAGTGTTCAATGTCTTGTCCAGGTAGGCTGTATGCACTGATTTCTCTCATACAGGGCCTTGGTGACTGCCTCAAAGAAGTCCATCAGCTTTAACAGGCATGCTCTCCCTTTGACAAATCCAAACTGAGTAGGGTCAAATGTTTGGAGATTACCTATATCTTTGTTGATAAGGTCCATGATGATTCACTCCATGGCCTTGCAGATAAGGCTAGTCAGGCTAATAGGTCTATAGTTCCCAGGGTTAGTGGAAGCACTGACTTTGTTCAAGGAGATAATGGTGGCCATTTTCCATTCAGTTGGAATGAAGCTGGAGCTTATACTATGATTGAAATGAGTATCAAGTGGTATTGCTAATTCTTGTTTGAGCCCATGTGGGACACAACTTGGGATGTTATCAGGTCCCATAGATGCTGTGTTTTTGGCCTTAGATAGGCTGTTTATGACCTGCTCTGTAGAGTGTACAAGGTAGAGGACAGGTGGTAGAGATGTCATGGGGAATGTGTGGTGGGGACAGGGTAGTGAGGTTTTCACAAAATGTTTTGGATAACAGGTTAGCTATGTCCACAGGCTCAATATATGTGGTATCGTTAACTACAGGTTTGACACAGATCTGGGCCTTTCCTTTTAGTTTACTGATGTAACTAAAGAATGCATTTTGGTTGTCCTTAATTGACAAAGCTAATTTGGACCCATATTTTGCTCTGGAGGACTTTACAAGAAGTCTTATTTACTTGTTTAAGCTGAGGTAGGAGTGTTTCCAGTTTAGGGTTCACTCCCTCTTACCCTTAGACAGCAATTCCTTCCTCTTACTGTATAACCTGCTAATGGTAGTTGTCTACTAGGCAGGGTTGCTCTTCCTTGAGGAGCTTGTTTTGGTCCTATCAGGTATGGCTGAGTCAATGCAGTTATATGGGTGTTTGCATAAAGCATTGGTGTAGAAATTGGCATAGTTGCCATTTCAATCCGAGAGAGGGAGGTGCAGTAAAGCTATTTATACCATCCTATAAAAGGTTATAATCTGCTTTGAAGAATTTTTTTTTTAGTTTAGTTGTAGCTGGGGGAGGCAGTTGTGATAGTTACCGTGAATGAGACTGATTTGTGGTCAGATCTCACTTGGGAGGACCTCACAGTGGGGGTGCTACAGTGGTCTCCCATATTGGTAAGCTCCAGATCCAGGATACTGGCACCCCTTGTGGGGGTTTCATCCAGCTGATGCAGGGCACTGGAGTTAAAGAAGTTGAGGAACCTTTGGGCAAGTGAGTTAGAGCATGAGTAATTTACCCAGTTAATGAATGGATAGTTAAAGCTGCCCAAAACCAGGGTGCTCGGATGTATCTTGATAGACTCAAGTAAATCCAGTTAGGCAGAGTGAGTGCCCTGATTCATGGAGGGAATCCTGTAGCTGGCAATGACTTGAATAGGTGTCCTACCAACAGTTAATTGGACCTGATCTATCTCCAGGGAATCATACTGTTTAACCAGTCTGGAGGTGTATTTATCTTTATTGAATATCAATACACCACCTCTTTTAGTTTTCACACCTTCAGTTTACGGTCTGAATTTGTGGAAGGATGTGTAGCCCAGTATGGTTGGGGTATTCTTCACAGGCTTGAACCAGGTCTCCGTGGCTGGGCAAATGTCTAAATCTTCCAAGGTGAGGACTGCTTCCAGTGAGTGCAGTTTCATGTTAAGACTCCTAGCATTTAACAGCATAACCTTGAGCTTGTTTTTAGATGGTGTTTTCACGTTGGGAATTCTGTCCTTAAGATACTCCCTAAAAATGGCATTATGGAATTTGCAAGAGCCTTAGCCAGTAGCCAAAGTCCCAGGAGTGACAGATGAAGATCATCTCTGGCAAAGCATTCCATTTTGTTGATTATGTCATCCCAGGCTGATAGATACTGTATCCCCTTAGAATGACACCAGAAACTAAGACAATTATTGAAGTCAGTCATTTTCTGTTTGTATTGAGGCATCATCCCAGGTGAAGGTAAAATGCTGCTCATGGCGAGGGAAATACCTGCTTGAGATACATAGTCCGAGAGCTCAATCATATCTCTTTTCATATAGTCCATAGAGGTTCCTCTCAAGTCATTCGCACCAAGATGGACTATGACAGAGTCATAACACTACCTGTTTGTGAAAGATGTGAGTGCATGTGTGATATGACGGATCCTGGCACCTGATAGACAGCTGACCATCCTTATCCAGCCTGATGAGGGGGACATCTGTGTGTCTCACGATGGAATCACCTCTGACTAATATGTTTGGTTTTGTGTTTTGCCTTAAGGGCTTGACAGGTGAGACACTGGTGCAAGAGCTATTATGTGTGTTGTGTTCTGCAGAGGAAGTATTATGTGTAGCGTGCTTGTGTTTGTGAGGTTTCTAGTGCTGAGATATGTTTCTGGTGAGGACCTTCACATATGTAGGTATGTGTGATGTGGGATGTGTGGAGTAGGAGGTGAGGTGTGCATGCTGACAACCTGCTCATTCTCATATGTACTGACTGGTGTGAGAGACAGCATGGATTCAAAGCCATAAATATAGTTGCATCTCTCACATCTTGAGTTTGTGTTACTTGTGGTCCAATGACCTCAGTGCATGCATAATATGGCAGATCCTAACCCCTGATAAGCAACTTACTATGCCTTTCACCTTACACAGCTTCGTGAGAGGAACATCAGTGTGTCTCACAATGGAGTCCCCAGTGACTAGAATGTTGGATTGTGTGGTGGCTTGCCTTATGGGCTTAGAGGTTGAGCATCTATGAGAAGTAGCTCTATGTTTGCTGATGTGGGTGCTGTTTTTAAAGACTGCATTTGGGGCTGCTGAGGGTATTTGTTATCTGCAGTTCATCTAGGAGGTCTTTGTGATTTAGGAAGGTTACATTTCAGTGCCTCAGCATATACTGTGTGTGATGGGTTCGGCATGTGTACTGCTGACTAACTTATTAACATTAGGAATACTTTTGTGTGAAAGTTTTTCTCCAGTGACATTATGTAAATACATCTTTCACATACCGCATCTGTTTGTTTGAGAAAGAACTGGTCATCAGTAAACATTAGGCAATTTCTACATTGCCTCAAGATGCCCATATCCACCAAGGTGGTAACGGCCACATTGGGAAAGTTCATATCCATGGCAACAGACCCTTATATTATTGATTAGACAATTGTATTAAGAATATCAATCAATGTCAAAAGTGTCTGGTTTGCAACTAAGGGGACAGTGCTTGTAACTGCAGGCTAGTTGTCCCATGTGCAACTTGGCAATGGAAAAAATTCAGTCATGATTTTACAGGAAAAATGTCACTCAAGGTGCCTGAGTCTGTACAGAGCACTGCCAAACACTTGAGGGGAAACTAATACATAGACCCTGAAAAGTTAAGGATGAAGTATTTAGGCAGTTATTCTGAAGTTAGAAACAAATTAAGCAGTGCTTTCTGAAAACAAAGAATTAGCTTGTCAAGAATGATGAAAAGAAGAGAGTCACATGAATGGCTACTGCCTGGCTACTACTAATGCTGATCTCACCACAGCCTCATTCTACTGAGGTACAATGCTCCTTTGCTTCTTCTTTCACCAGAAACAAGACATTAGCACCAATCCCAAGATAAGAAACAGGCCACAGTCCTATTTGGTGATCCACAGTCTTGTCCCATATGATGCAAGGGTCTGTAGGCTTGTTGCAGTCTTTTCCAAGTAGATGCCTTGAATAGCACCCAGACCAATCAGTTCAGTTTTGTATGTATTATTCCTTAGGTTCTGAAATTCATTGGATGAGACTAGGGTAGAGACCTGATAGTGATTAGGAACATAGCTGTTGCATCATGATATAATGTTCAATGTCAGGTGACATAGATGTCCAAGGTTGGTCTGGCAAGGTCCACAGTGGCTGTGATCCATGTTAAATAACAGTTTTACAGCAATACATGCAGCCTGCCCATCAACAGGTAATGGAGGTGCTCTGCTTGACATGGATGTGAGGCCCTGCAGAGGAGTGTCCACCTTCGAGAAATGTTCCTGTCCCTCTACCATGTCCTGTGTATGTCATACTGTACATTTAGGTTCCTGGAACACATAACTGTAGTCCCACTGTAGTTCAGACAACACATCCATTTGCTGTCTGGTTGTTTGTAAGGCATTGTAGCCTTGTAAGGCCAAAGTACTTACTGCAAACTTGCACAAGTGTTCTGTGCATGTACACACATCCACATCTTCACTGCAAAGAGTGCCTTCAGACAGTGTGTTTTACATGGTTAGCCTCAAGGGTGTAGCAGCATGACCATTACTTTGCTGGAGTTAAACATTATCACATTTGAGTGACCCTGCCTAATAACAGAATTATGATTCAGGCAAGTGCCATATGCCTGGCAAAGCAGTGTACTCAATCCACCATGTTACCCCACACTGCCAAGGTACTGTTTTACCTTATAATGACATCATAAACTTAATAACATCTTATATGTACTCATCTTTCATGCCACTGCATAACCACGCCCTGTTTTGACATATACACAAACAATAATGTAGTCCTAATGACATTAGCAGTGTCTGTTGAAGAGAAGTGAACAACATTCCATAGGCTGATGCAACATACTCTGACTAACATCCCACATAAACCAAGTTGGATACAGTGAGAGTAGCACCACTACCTATCTACATTTACAGAACACTGCACAGCATACACACGAGGTTAGATGTATTGAAAATAGAACCCCTACCTATCTGCATTTAGAGACTACAGAAAACAAAACTTATCAGATGCACCACAGATCAAGTCTGACATTAACATGACTTTAGATAATCTTAGGGTAGATGACATCAGTGGGCCTTGTGGAGGACAAAAGTTTGGAGGCCTGCATCAGCTGCAAAGCTCAAAACAGTGCAAAAACATGCCATTGTATAAGTGTATGTGGGATTTGCACTTATAATCTTCTTCATGGAGACACGCACAGTAAGCTGTAGTGAGAATAGAACTCCCACTTATCTAAGTTTACAGATTACAGAATGCATTATGCATGCCACAGCTCAAGTCAGACATTAACATGACTTTAGGTAATCTTATGTTAGATTACATCAGTAGGCCTCGGGGAGGACAACACTTTGGAGGGCTGCATCAACTCTGTACACACACACACACACACACACACACACACACACACACACACACACACACACACACACTCCAACTGGGCTGGAGTGAGATTAGAACCCCTACCTATCTAGTTTACAGACTGCAGAACACACTAGCTTGGGAGGCCTACAGACTCACATTGATTCTTGCTGCCATCTGTGGCTAGTAGCCTAGCAATCAGATAACTGTTTATTAGCCTGTCAATGTGACTACACTGCCCATTTTGAGCATATGTGTCTATTTGAATTTGCATGGCAAGCCTGTAGCCAAAATCAGTTTGCCCTGTCCATGAATGAGCACACAACATTATAAATTACACAACTTGTTCAGTTGTTGGTGTATGTGCAGTGAAGTCCAGCAGACACAGGAGGAAGTGGTGAATGTGGGTGTTGTTGCTGGTGTAGATACAAACTTATGGCTTCACAATATTTGCACATATTCTTATCCTGTAACTTACATTTTCAAGGTTTCCACATGCTGTCTTAGGGAGATATGGTCTTGAACAGTAGGACACTAAAACTTATCACTGTCCAGATGTTTGCAACAAGTCTCAGGTTTGACTCATATTTATGTGGGTTTCACACTAAGTTGTGGTTTGCTGTCAAATGTGGCATCATTTACACATGATGTGAAAGAAGACTGACAGAAATCCGAAGTTCACAAATCCCAATAGTCCTCCAAATGCAACATGTTATTCTATGCACTTCCACATTTTGTAAGTGCATTATCTAAGGTTTAGACCTTACTTTTGGTCCTTTGTCCAACATTATCTGGCCTTAATTCAACTTTACTCTCCATGATTTGAGTATGTATGGCACGACAGAAATACACACAGATATACATACAGTACATATATATATATATATATATATATATATATATATATATATATATATATATAGATATATATATATATATATATATATATATATATATATATATTGAGAGAGAGAGAGATGTGTATCTATGTATGTTTGATATGTATATGTGTATCTATATACAGAGAAAGAAAGAGGGACGTGGGTGTATCATACCTTTTGTCCCTAGTTCTCTTAATTAGCAGGGGTTTTACAGAAATAACTTTATTTAACATAAAACCCTGCCCTGCCTGCAGCTTAATTTGCCACTTTACTTATTTTTCTTCAATTACATTTCTGTAATCCCGTCATCTAGGATTAACTAAAACTTTCTCTAAAATGCCAAAATGGAACCCCTGAAAATTCTTACAAACTAAAGAATGCCTATACAATGCAGTGTTATTATTCCTTGTGGATATTTGGTATGTGTGTTTGTATATCCTGTTTCTTAATTGGCTTTCGTTTTTTCCAGCATAATATTCTGGACACCCTTTACATAATGCAATGTAAATAACACCAAGAGTTTGACAATTACCCTTGGCAAATCCAACTTTTGATTTCAAGGTATTTTCCACGACAACCATTTTACAGTCTACTATATGACAACATTGTGAACTGGACCCACATTTTGTAGTATCATCTTGCTTGTTAGCTTGTATGTTCTTTACCTGTTCAAACCTTTCTTTAATATTTGATCCAGTTTTACATACATAGGTAGATCTCTCTCCTACAACCCCTCTCAATTCTGGGTTCCCCCTGAGAATGCCCCAGTTCTTTTCCATAAAGTCCTTTACTTTACCTACCTTGCCCCCAATAGGGGAGAATCATAGCCCTTTAAAAATGATTTTTTGTCCTTGAATTGAATCTCTCACCATATTATAATTTCCTAACGGGGGTTTAAATATTTTACCCCAGTCCTTTCTAACATAATTAACATTCTCCTGAACCCCTGTGGGTACCCTGTTTTCATAAAACATTTCAGCAACTTTCTGTAGTTCATCCTCTAAGTTACTAGCTAAAGATGTCATTCTAGCAACCCGTACCATCTGGCCTTTCAGAATACTGGCCTTTTGGTGTGGGAGATCACTACTCGAATATTCAAGATAAGAGTTGTTGAATGTGGGTTTTCTATTTATTTTAGATGTAACACCACATGAAGTTTTAAATATCTGAGTGTCAAGATAATTAATTGTCAAGGGGTTGCTTGTGTGAGTAAAGTTTAAAAAACTAGTAGTGGAATTCAAATACATAACAAATTCCTCCTTTCTATCTATGGAATTATTCCACAGAATAAAAATGTCATCCAAAAATCTTAAGTATAATTTGACATTTTGAAAGTACTCACATTTAAAAACTTTATTTAACTCCCAGTCTAGAAGAACCAGGTTTGCAAATATGGGAGCACATGAGGCTCCCATGACAACACCGTTGTTTTGTTTGAAGTATTCTCGTTCAAAATATATATAATTGTAGTCTAAAACTACCCCCATAAAGTCTACTATAAAATTCTCCTTCTCATTTGAGAAACCTGACATTTTATTTAGACAATTAGCAAACATATCTAACCCATCATCTCTAGAAATACAGGTGAACAAAGCCACTACATTGATGGTCAAGAAAATAAAATTGCTTTCCCAAAGCTCTTCCTTTATTCTACCAAGGAAATCCCATGAATCTTTCACTAAATGTTCTACTTTATTCACAACTTGTTTTAACCAAACCTCTTAGGTGACACCAGCTGGGTAAGTTTTTGACCCCTGTCGTGTGACTATTGGCTGAAATGTTAGTTCATTTAACCTCTTATGTGTTTTCGGAATTCTGAAAATGGTGGCCACAGTCAGATCCTTAACTTTCAAAAAACTATAGATTTCAGGAGTAATACACTCATCCAAGAGGTATTCTTCCAAATAATAATCTATTCTCCGATAACTGATATTAACCTCATTAATGGGGACATGGGTATATACATAAGTATCATATAGCATCACTAAAATTTTGGGGGAATAATGCAAAGCATCAGAAATTACCATCCCTCCCCCTTTGTCACGACTCTTAATTCTAATTGCATTATTGTTTCTGAGCTGTTCTAATAATCTTATTTCTTCCCCACTGAGATTTCTATATAGAAAACTCTTTCTTTACTATGCTTTTAACGCATATAAATCTTCTGTCACAGCCTTCTCGAAAACATTAAGGATGGAGTCCAGTCGTAGATTATACACACTCTTGTCTTTAATCTCTTTATTCCTGTTGTAATTAATGTGTTCACTTTGCTCCCTAAATAAAAAAAGCGAAATTAAATCTTCTCATATATACTTTCAACTCCAAAATTGTGTCTGTGCAATCAAAACCTGTAGCTGGCACAAATTTCAACCCCTTCATAAATAATAAAAAATGCTCCTTGGTTAGGGTTATTCATGAATAATTATAAATATGATAACCCCTATATGTGCTGACTAACCCATTCATTAAAATTTCATTGTCACTGTTGGTTATTATTCCCTTCGCCACTTGGTTCTGTTTGACTACTGGTTTGGTACCCTTTCCATATCTTTTATCTCCCCCACATCCCATTTGTCTCGTGCTTGAAAAAATGTTGATTATTTCTATAGATGTTATCCTGAAAACTGTTGTCATAGCTATTAGAAATGAGAAGGGGACTTCTCATTTCCTTCCTATACATATATTCTTCATTATGAGTGCAAGTGTGCCTTTCCCCTACTGTTTTATGTTCTTTCTGTTTCAAAATCTATGCTCTATTCTCTTTATACTCTTTTAAATCCCTCTGTAACTTTTTGCATTTTTTATCAAAAATGTTTTTACACTTGTTATCCACCATCTTAAATTGATTAAAATGCAAATTTTCATATTGTGAGAACAATAAGTCATTTTGATATCATTATTTAAAGTTTCTACGTTACTAAACAAACGACACAGTTTAGAGTCATTACATAAAATAATCTTTTCTGCAAGCTCTAATCCATAGGGGAGAATCATAGCCCTATCAATATTATTTTTTTGTCCTTGAATTGAATCTCTCACCATATTAAAATTTCCTAACAGGGGTTTAAATCTTTTACCCCATTCCTTTCTAACATAATTAACATTGTCATGGTCCACTGTGGGTACCCTCTTTCATAAAACATTTCAGCAACTTTCTGTAGTTCATCCTTTAAGTCACTAGCTAAAGATGTCATTCTAGCAACCCGTACCATCTGGCCTTTCACAATACTGGCCTTTTGGTTTAGGAAGTGACTACTCGAATATTCAAGATAAGAGTTGCTGAATGTGGGTTTTGTGTATATTTTAGATGTAAAACCACATGAAGTTTTAAATATCTGAGTGTCAAGTTAAAAAACTAGTAGTGGAATTCAAATACATAACAGATTCCTCCAGTCTATCTATGGAAGTATTCCACAGAATAAAAATGTCGATCAAAAATCTTTCATATAATTTGACATTTTGAAAGTACTCACATTTAAAAACTTTATTTAACTCCCAGTCTGGAAGAACCAGGTTTGCAAATATAGGAGCACATGAGGATCCCATGGCAATACCTTTGTTTTTTTGAAGTATTCTTTTTCAAAATATATATAATTGAAGTCTAAAACTACCCCAGTAAATTCTACTATTAAATTCACCTTCTCATTTGTGAAACCTGACATTTTATTTAGACAATTAGCAAATATAGCTAACCCATCATCTCTAGGACTACAGGTGAACAAATCCACTACATCGATGGTGCTGAAATTTCATCAAGAGAGTCCATGCTGCAAGCTCTCTAGCAAAAATGCCAACAAGTTTTAAACACTGACCCCAGTGACTGCTAAAATGAAATAAATGTAGTATAATAACTGTGTTGCAGCCAGGACTCATGACAACTCTCCAAAAGTAACAACTCTTTTATTAGAACATTAAAACATTAAAAAGTATTCATTAAGCACTTTCATTGTCTCAAAATGGGGACTTCATCAGAATACACGCCTTCTATGAAATTCTACATATAAAGTCCAATGTATTAGTAGCATCCTAACCACATAGATACATTTAAAGACACCATCACCATATATAGAAAAATATACATGCTTTAAAAACATTTGTAACATGTAAAACATGTTTAAAAAATTAAAATAATCTCTGCTGCTTAATAAATGTTCTAACACAACATTTTGTCCCTACCTCTCTTAATTAGCAGGAGTTTTACAGAAATAACTTCATTTAACCCAAAATCCTGCCCTGCCCTGCCTGCAGCTTAATTTGCCTCTTTACTTCTTATTCTTCAGTTACATTTCTGTAATCCTCCCTTCTAGGGTTAACTAAACTTTCTCAAAAATGCCAAAATGGAACCCCTGAAAATTCTTACAAACTAAAGAATGCCTATACAATGCATTGTTATTATTCCTTGTAGATATTTGGTATGTATGTTCATATATCCTGTTTCTTAATTGCCTTTTGGTTTTTCCAACATAATATGCTGGACACCATTTACATAATGTAAGGTAAATAACACCAAGAGCTTGACAATTATCCTTGACAAATTCATCTTTTGATTTCAAGGTATTTTCCAGAACAACCATTTTACAGCCTACTATATGACAACATTGTGAACTGGACCCACATTTTGTAGTACCATCTTGCTTGTTAGCCTGTATGTTTGTTACCTGTTTAAACCTTTCTTTAATATTTGCCCCAGGTTTATATACATAGGTAGGTCTATCTCCTACCACCCCTCTCAATTCTGGGGTTCCCCCTGAGAATGCCCCAGGTCTTTTCCATAATGTCCTTTACTTTACCTACCTTGTCCCCAATAGGGGAGAATCATAGCCCTTTCAATATTATTTTTTTTGTCCTTGAATTGAATCTCTCACCATATTAAAATTTCCTAACAGGGGTTTAAATCTTTTACCCTGTTCCTTTCTAACATAATTAACATTGTCATGGTCCACTGTGGGTACCCTCTTTCATAAAACATTTCAATAACTTTCTGTAGTTCATCCTTTAAGTCACTAGCTAAAGATGTCATTCTGGCAACCGGTACCATCTGGTCTTTCACAATACTGGCCTTTTGGTTTGGGAAATGACTACTGGAATATTCAGGATAAGAGTTGCTGAATGTGGGTTTTGTGTATATTTTAGATGTAAAACCACATGAAGTTTTAAATATCTGAGTGTCAAGTTAAAAAACTAGTAGTGGAATTCAAATACATAACAAATTCCTCCAGTCTATCTATGGAAGTATTCCACAGAATAAAAATGTCGATCAAAAATCTTTCATATAATTTGACATTTTGAAAGTACTCACATTTAAAAACTTTATTTAACTCCCAGTCTGGAAGAACCAGGTTTGCAAATATAGGAGCACATGAGGCTCCCATGGCAATACCTTTGTTTTGTTTGAAGTATTCTCCTTCAAAATATATATACTTGAAGTCTAAAACTACCCCAGTAAATTCTACTATTAAATTCACCTTCTCATTTGAGAAAACTGACATTTTATTTAGACAATTAGCAAATATAGCTAACCCATCATCTCTAGGACTACAGGTGAACAAATCCACTATATCGATGGTCAAGAAAATCAAATTGCTTTCCCAACGCTCTTCCCTTATCCTACCAAGAAAATCCCATGAATCTTTCACTAAATGCTCTACTTTATTTACAACTTGTTTTAACCACAAATCCATGATGACACCAAATGGGTACGTTTTTGACCCCTGTCCTGCGACTATTGGCTGAAATGCTAGTTCATTTAAGCCCATATGTGCTTTCGGAATTTGGAAAATGGTGGCCACAGTCAGATTTTTAACTTTCAAAAAACTATAGATTTCAGGTGTAATGCTCTCATCCAAGAGGTATTCTTCCAAATAATAATGTATTTTCCAATAACTGATATTAACCTCATTACTGGGGACATGGGTATATACATTAGTATCATATAACATCTCTAAAATTTTTGGGGAATAATGCAAAGCATCAAAAATGACCATCCCTCCCCCTTTGTCAGGATGCATAATTCTAATTATTCTATTGTTTCTGAGCTGTTCTAATAATCTTATTTCATCCACACTGAGAATTCTATACAGAAAACTCTTTCTTTCCCTTGCTTTTAATGCATATAAATCTTCAGTCACGGCCTCCTTGAAAACATTAAGGGTGGAATCCAGTGTTGGATTATACACACTCTTGTTTTTAATCTCTTTATTCCTGTTGTAATTAATGTGTTGACCTAGCACCCTAAACAAAAAAGCTAAGTTCAATTTTCTCATATATACTTTCAACTCCAAAATTGTGTCTGTGTAATCAAACCTTCTAGCTGGCAAAAATTTCAACCCCTTCATAAAAAATAAAAAATGCTCCTTGGTTAGGGTTATTCCTGAATAATTATAAATATGATAACCCCTATATGTGCTGACTAACTCACTCCTTAAAATTTCATTGTCACTGTTGGTTATTATTCCCTTCTCCACTTGGTTCTGTTTGACCACTAGTTTGGTACCCTTTCCATATCTCTTCTCTCCCCCACATCCTATTTTTCTCGTTCTTAAAAAATGTTGATTATTTCTATAGATGTTATACTGAAAACTGTTGTCATAACTATTAGAATTGAGAAGGGGACTTCTCATTTCCTTCCTATACATATATTCTTCATTATGAGTGCAAGTGTGTCTTTCCCCTACTGTTTTATGTTCTTTCTGTTTCAAAATGTATGCTCTATTCTCTTTATACTCTTTTAAATCCCTCTGTAACTTTTTACATTTTTATCAAAAATGTTATTATACTTGTTATCCACCATCTTAAATTGTTTAAAATACAAATTTTCATATTGTGGGAACAATAAGTCATTTTTGATATAATTATTTAAAGTTTCTACTTCACTAACCAAATGACTCAGTTTAGAGTTATTATATAAAATAATCTTTTCTACAAGCTCTAATTCATGCTTATTAAACAATTCAATGAATTTGGTAATCAGTTTTTCATCATACTCAATCCCAAAAGGGAACTTATAAACCCTTAAGCCTTTTGGCACAATTTTCTTCTGATAAAATTCATTCAAATAAGCATTCTCCATTTGGAGATTTCTGAAATCAAACATTTTTTCTTTAATAGTAATATTTTTTCTTTCAAAGTCCCAGCCTTTGTTACTTGTTTCACAGCCTTTTTAATATGTCCCATAGTTTTGTTGGTCATTGAAAACGAAAGGTTTTTTAAAACAATTATCAGTGTCAACTTTATGGGGCGGCCACGGTGGTGCAGTGGTTAGCATTGCCGCCTCACAGCAAGAGGTTCTCTGGTTCGATCCTCGGCTGGGGTGCCTTCTAGCGGTCTGCATGTGGTCGCCCTGTGGTCGCGGTTTGGGTTTCCTCGGTTTCCTCCCGACACTCTAAATTGGCCCCTAGTGTCGCAGGTGGGTGTGCCTTCTGTGGAAGGTTGGGCGCCGGGCTGGCAACTGCGTTTGCCGTGACTGGGCGCGGCTGGTGCAACTCGGACACCGTAAGCCACTGCCATTCAATGTGCGGACAGGTGATAGAAGAAGAAGAAGATCAGTGTCAACTTTATCAGTCACATCCACATTATCCACATTATTTTGTCTTGTAGCTGCAGTATTAGAGCCAAAACCACTTTCCCCCTCATTGTGTAAAACAGTAACTGTAGATTTTGGCCCTGCACAAGTTCTATACATTGTAGAAGCACCAGGAGTTCCATTTCCACCACTCTCCATTGTCACCACTCCATTCCTTAGTCCGTTCCTGCTTTTTTCACCAATTGTAGAATTTAAAATTAAACAGGATGCATAATCTTGCCTCTGCTTGGCTTCAGACCAATTTGCCATGTCTCCCTGTCTTCCCCAGTAAAAATTCTACCTCCTGATGACTGATTTCACTTTTTCTTTACTGAGGACCCATCACTGAATCCTTGGGATTGGCTAAAGATATTGCAAAAACTACTACTGTGCTATCTTCTCAATTGCAACAATAATAATAGAGGAAATTTTTGGGGAATAATGCAAAGCATCAAAAATGACCATCCCTCCCCTTTATCAGGATGCATAATTCTAATTGTCCTATTGTTTCTGAGTTGTTATCTTATTTCTTCCCCACTGAGATTTCTATATAGAAAACTCTTTCTTTCCTTTGCTTTTAACGCATATAATTATTCAGTGACAGCCTTCTCAAAAACATTAAGGATGGAATCCAGTGGTGGATTATACACACTCTTGTTTTTAATCTTTTTATTCCTGTTGTAATTAATGTGTTGACCTAGCTCCCTAAACAAAAAAGCTAAATTCAATTTTCTTTTAAAACTTTCTTTTTATTAATTTTCATAAATCATGAAATTCTTATACCATGCAAATAATTATACATAAACATAACACTAAATATTAAAAACTATATGCAAAAAAAATGCTCATAACATTAGTCTATCCTGTTTGAAATCATTACATTTTATCTAATAACTTTTTTAGTTTCATCCAGGATAACTTTCTCTGTGTCATGCTTGTCGCTCTAAAGGCAAGAGTTAAAAGTTCTCTATTACCTACCTAATTAACCCTTTCTGCACTTGCTTTTACTCCTTTTTTAATTTAATTACATTTTTTCAAACTGTGTGTGGACTAATATTGCTACATAGTCAAGCGTGCCAGCTTGCACTGCATGAGAATTGTATTTACTACTGCTTTTGCCACTTTTCTGAAAAAAAAATTCATCTGATTTTACTGTACTTGTGTTTCTTCCTACTTTATTTTGCTTTTGCATCATCTTAAAAGTACTCAATTGTATTTATTACTGCTTGGTGTAACTCATTCTAAGCCTTTTAGTTTCAACACTTGGGCTTCAGACCAGTTTTACATCGAGAGGGATTTTGGTCTGCACTGTAGTGGCAGAACAGGTAGCTTACATCCTTCTAAGTTGGGAACTGCTGACTGAGGGCTCAGTGACTGTTATTCTAAAAGTGTATTAATTCTGGTTTAAGCACTTGGGCTTTCAGGCCAGTTATTTTACATTAAGAGGGTTCATGGTCTGCACTCTTGTGGGAGGAGAGGATGGACTCTGCCCTTGTGAGCTGGGAATTTCTGGTTAAAGGCTTATAGTGCATGCATATCTGGACTGCTTCTTACTGAAATTGGTACACCTTGTTTGCTGTAGCATAGACTAGATCCAGGCCTGCTGAATCTAGCTTTGTTTGTATAACTTGAGCACTAATCCAGGCATTCTTTAAAGTATTCATATGTATTTATTACTGCTTGGTAGTAACTTGATTAAAGTGTAGCTATCATTCTAAGTCTTTTGGATTAAGCACTTGGGCTTCAGACTAGTTGTTTTACATTAGGAAGGATTGTGGCATGCACTGTGGTGGCAGGACAGGTAGCTTTCATCCTTCTAAGTTGGGAACTGCTGATTGAGAGCTCAGTGTCTGTTATTCCTAAAGTGTATTAGTTCTGGTTTATGCACTTGGGCTTCAGGCCAGTTATTTTACATTAAGAAGGTTCGTGGTCTGCACTCTTGTGGGAGGAGAGGCTGGACTCTGCCCTTCTGAGCTGGGAATTTCTGGTTAAAGGTTTATAGTGCTTGCATATTTGAACTGTTTCTTACTGAAATTGGTACACCTTGTTTGCTGTAGCATAGACTAGATCCAGGCCTGCTGAATCTAGCTTTGTTTGTATGCTTGTTGTTTGTTTGCTTGTTATTTCCCTGGAATGCTAATTCCACCTAAAACGCGGCTTCTCAGCGCTTCTGTGAATCCCTAGTGATATCTGCAATGCTTACTGTACTTATTTCCTTGTTTCACTTGAAAGAAAGTTACTGTTTGTCATTTTTGCATTTAAGTTACCTGTAACACATTGCACTTAAGTTACCTGGCACTTGCTCACTAAAGCAATTATATAAGTCAGCACTAAAAGTTAAAAGCACTACACCCTCACACCCCATTGACTCTTGTTTTCAATTATAAAGGAATTCCCAAAATTATTTTAGCATGTCCAAAGGTCAGTTGTCAATCTCCTCTCCGGTCCAGCTGGTGAACCTGGGAATCTTGAGGCAATGTTACAACTGCCTCATGTACACAGACAACCCTCTCCTCCTCCCAACAAATTACAACACATGTGAGAGATGCAACCATATAGCCAAACTGGAGGCTGAGCTCTCTCAACTCAGTACTGGCAAAACCAGTCAGGAGGAGAAAGAAACCACACTCACTACAATTCCAGTCTCACATAGACCTACCACGACAGCAAACCAAACACATAATCACACAAAAACATACTCGGAGGCTCTAAATAAAGATCTGCCTAAGCAGCAGAGACCTCCAAAGCAGACACCCAAGCAACTGCTACCCCAAAACAAAACACGTGCAACACATATCTCACAAAGCCAGTGTGCCGAACAGTCACAGCCCTTAAGGCTAAACAACACACCTGATACACTTGTAATAGGTGACTCTATCATCAGGCACACTGACGTCCCGCTCACCAGGCTGAACAAGGAGAAGGTCACGGTGAACAGCCTGTTGGGTGCTAGGATCTGCCACATAACACAAGCACTCAGGTCACTCCAAGGCAAGTACAAATATGACTCAGTCATTGTCCATGCTGGTGTGAATGACCTGAGACATACCTCCCTGGACTACATGAAAAGAGACATAGAGGAGCTCTCTGAGCATGTAGCCCAGGCCGGTATGACCCTGACCTTGTGTAGCATCTTACCCTCACCAAGAATGATGCCACAATATGAAGACAAGATGATCAATTTCAACAATTGGCTTAAGTACTGGTGTCATTCAAAGGGGATCCAATGCCTGTCAGCCTGGGATGATATGCTCAACAAGCCACGATGCTTCGCTAGGGACGGCTTGCACCTGTCACCCCTGGGCTTTTGGATATTGGCAAAGGCTCTTGCTACCCCCATAGTGCCTTTTTTAGGCAAGGCTCAAAAGACAAACCCACCTCCATAGGTATCACAAGGGATAAGAAACTAAGAGTAATGCTACTCAACGCCAGAAGTCTAAACCTCAAGATGCATGCACTTGAAACTCTCCTTAGCATGGAGAACATTGATATCTGTGCAGTAACATAAACCTGGTTCAGGGCTCCCGAGAGCACCCCAGCACTACCAGGTTATACCTCCTACCATGCTTTTCGACCCCAAAACTTGGACCGAATCACAAAAGTAGGGGGAGTATCGATATTCATCAAAGATACCCACACCTCCAGGTTGGTGGCAAAGCACGAAGCATCAGAGACTATCCATGTGCAACTAACAGTGGGTAAAACTGCCTTCCAGTTTATAGCCTGCTACAGACCACCCTCCCAAACACAGGAACCCCACTCGGCCTTCCTGAGAACACTGGAAAATATGAAGGTCTCTCCAAACACCATTATATTGGGCGACTTCAACTACCCAAACATAGACTGGGAGCATTACTCTAGCTCCAACACCCTAGCCCAAAGGTTCCTAGAATTCATAAACTCAAATGCTATGGAACAACTTGTTACCACTCCCACAAGAGGGGAAAACATACTGGACCTGATCATCACCAACATGGGGACTCTATGCTCCAGACCAGAAGTGTATCCCTCACTGGTAAGATCAGACCATAAACTGATCTCACTGGATATTCACATCCCGACCCCACCCCCTGCCCAGAAAACCACTGTGAAAAACTTCTCTAAAGCAAATTTCACACTCCTCAAAACAGAGGTGGAATCCTTCAAAGCCCCCAGACCTGTGGAAAATACAGCCCAGACCGCAGAATCCTTTATAAATGCATTCTATGAACACCTTCAGGAATGCATGGATCATGCAATCCCAAATAAAACCAAGACCCGATC
Organism: Protopterus annectens; assembly: GCF_019279795.1. Classification (NCBI taxonomy): domain Eukaryota; kingdom Metazoa; phylum Chordata; order Ceratodontiformes; family Protopteridae; genus Protopterus; species Protopterus annectens. The sequence goes on along the minus strand of NC_056741.1, from coordinate 371,884,888 downwards.
CTCCAAAGGCAGACATCCTGTCTGGTGGACCCCAGCCATAAACAAACTATACAATAGAAGGAGGAAGCTACTACATGATAGAGCAAAATCCCTAAAGGGAAGGCATCTCTGATCAGTATTAGCAAAAAACTAAGGGCACTCATAAAATCGTCTAAGGCCAGCTTCGAGAGAAAAATTGCACAGGACACTAAGGAGAATCACAAGGCTTTCTTTAGTTATGTTAGGAACCTGGGTGGGAATTCCCAGATATGCTCAGAATTAGTCCAAAATGATAACAAATACACCGAACCCACAGACATTGCCAACACACTAGCTGACAGGTTCAGCACAACCCCTCCCTCCCACCAAAGGGCAAATATCTATCCCAGCAGAGTGCTGCCCCTGACATCTCAGATGCTCAGGTAAGAGCCGCCCTCTCAAAGCAAAAACACAGCATCAATGGGACCAGATGGTGTCCTGGGCTGCATCCTACATGAACTCCAAGAAGAGCTAAACCCAAACATAAAACTACTGTTCAATCTCAGCCTTACTACAGGATATGTACCCAAAGAGTGGCGTACATCAACAGTGGTCCCTCTCCACAGAGGTGGTGCCTCAACGGACCCTGGAAACTATTGCCCCATAAGCCTGACTAGCTTGGTCTGCAAAGCTATGGAAAGGATCATCATGGACCTCATAAATAAAGATATTGGGGACCTACAGACACTGGATCCTACCCAGTTCAGCTTTGTTAAGGGCAGATCCTGCCTCTTAAACCTGGTCGACTTCTTTGAAACAGTGACCAAGGCCATTGACGAAGGGAAGGTGGTCCACACAGCCTACCTGGACCTCGCAAAAGCCTTCGATACAATACCCCACTCGGGCATTATAGATAAGCTCACCAGCTTAAATATAAACCCCTATGTCACTAGATGGGTTGCAAACTGGCTCAAGGACAGAACCTACATGGTTAGAATTGCTGGAGCCATGTTGGACTCCAAACCAGTTACAAGTGGCATCCCACAAGGCTCAGTCCTGGGACCTCTCTTGTTCGGTATATATTTCTCGGAGGTACAGGCCAACATAGAAGGACTGTGGCTGACCAAGTTTGCAGATGACTGCAAACTGGGTGCCATAATCGACTCTCCAGCCGACACAAGCATCCTCCAAAAGGGCCTCATAGAAACAGACAACTGGTGCCAGAGCCATGGCCTCAAGCTAAATGCCAAAAAGTGTATAGTCATCCCTTTGGCAAAACAAAGTGCCCACAGATTACCACATAGGTGGTAATCCATTAAGTACAGAAGAAGTAATTAGGGACCTGGGGACCCAAGTTGATAGCAATCTCTCATTTGACAACCACGTGGCCAAAGTGGTTAGAAAAACATTTTATATAGCCCACCTAATCATAAAGGGATTCACATCTAGATTAGGGGAGGTCATCGTTCTTCTTTACTCATCCCTCATCAGGCCCATAATCGAGTACAATGCCCCTTTTGGGATGTACCTTACCAAACACCTGCAGCAACTGGAAAGACCCCAAATGTACCTCACCAAGAGGATCAAAGGGCTCAAACAGATACCATATGCTGCCCGGTTAAAGAAACTTCAGCTCTACTCAGTGGCATACCACCTGCTCAGAGGCGAACTGTGCCTGACGTATAAAGCCATGTCCAACTCGGAATTAAGGGACATGCTGCACCTCAAAAAATCCAAATCCCATCGAGCTACACGCTTGAGAGACTTGAACCTCAGCACTGAAATAAATAGGACATGCTGGAGGGACAGATTCATAACCCAGAGGCTCCCTTAACTCTGGAATAAAATCCCAGTCCAGGTTAGGCAGAGTCCCTCATTGACTCTCTTCAAGAGGAATCTTGATGAGTGGATGGGAGATCGTAGGTTTACCCTGGGTATCACTTCTGTGTCACTGATAGACAGAGGCACAGTATACTAACCTCGAAAAGGGCATAGCAAAATTAATTTAAAATGGGTGGTGAAAGCCAAACATACTCTGGCTAGGCTTATAAATGCCCTAGGACAGATAGCCTAGTATGAACCTATGAACCTATGAACCTATTACATACTGTTTTGGCCAATAATATAAATTCAGCAAAAGATACATTTATTTTGGTTTTCCAGTTTGAAGTGATACTTTTCCCTTGCTATTGCCATAAGAGACCAGAGAAGATGCACTTGTGGCTTTGGTATACAATCTGGTATTGGAGCATTAAACAATAAAAGTGTATCTGTTATTATACACTTGTCAGTCCACAATGCCTTCATAAAATCTCTAAATTTCTGCCAAAATGGGGCAATCACTCTGCATTCAAGAAACATGTGTACCCAGTCAGCATAGAGACTCTCATCACATCTCCAACAATTGTGACTAGTTTTATTTGATATTATAGCAATTTTCTGTGGAGTAAAGAAACTCCTGTATAAAAATTTCCATGTAAATATTTTCCAATATGGAGATGATGTTGTATGATTGATTGACCTGGGTGTTAATAATTTATCATTTTCAGAAAAAATTAATCTGTTCATACTTTCTATATAACTCCATAAAGAGTCTTCAGGTTGTTTTAAGTCAGCTCTCAATGTCTTGTAAATCTTAGATAAAGAGAAACCCATGTTAAATTGTGATGAATTTAATTCACATAAGAGAAAGATTATTTTAGGCTGTAATAAATTATTAGTCACTTTAAATTCCTTTATTAGATGTTCCCTGAAAATTTGAATATTTAACCAATTATCCTGATTTGTGTTATATCTTGCTAAAAGGCTTGTAGTGTCATGGATATTATTTGTACTTAGGAACTGGTGCCAGTAATTTAGTCCATTGCCTTTCATTTCCATTATTTTATTCATATTATAAGAGTCCCAGACAATTCTTCGTGAGTGCTATTGGGAACATTAATATTGAAAAATGTCTTGTTATGCAGTTTCTGTTTATAATTTTCCTAAAATTGTTTAGTATATAGCTAATACAATGTGTTAGCTTCTCATGTTTATTTTCTTTATATACTGAGTCCTTCACCGCTAAAAAAAAATTATTTTCAGTAAAAATGTCATTGTTTATTGCTTCATCAGCATTAGATAGTAGAATATTCATGTGTAAATTTTTCCAGCTTGAAGTATATTTGGTATTTAACTGCTTGCTTATGATATGAATTATGACTGATTCAGCATATAGTTCTTAGTTTGGGAATGCAATTCCACCTTTTTCCCAATCTCTATTGTGCCAATCATACTTTATTCTTGGCTTTTGTGAGAACCATAAAAACTTAATTAGAAGTTAATTGAGCTGTTTTATCATTTTTATTTGGGGGGGCTAATAATTATAGTTTGAATAAGGAACACAATTTTTGGGATAATACACGTTATTAATGTTAGCTTTTCTTCAAAAGTAAAGAACATTTTATTCCATTTGTTTATATATTCTTTGATTATACCTAACACATTTCTATAATTGATTTGTATGATTTCTTTCCAATTAGGTTTTATATACACACCTAGACACTTGAGTGTCATTTCCCCAACTAAAATTACTGTGTTTTCTCCATTTAGAACTTACTTTTTTTTACTAATAATGTTTCAGATTTATTTCTGTTAAATTTTAAACCTGAAAAGTTCTCAAAATGCTCTATAGCTGCTGTGATATGTGTTATTGAGGAATCTAGATTTCCTATGGTTAATATTATATCATCAGCAAATAATTGTATTTTAGAAGCATAATTTGAATTAACAATAAAGCTATTTATGTTGTTATTATTTCTTATGTAATTTGCAAATGGTTCTACTGACAATGCAAATAACAAAGGTGACAGAGGACAACCTTGCTTAGTTCCTTTTAGTACTTGAATTTTATTAGATAAAAAAGCCCCAATTTTAATATATGACAAAGAGTTTTTATATAAGCTATTTATTAGTTCTATGAAATCTGTGGAGAAATTGAATGTTTCCAAGACTTTAAATAGGTATGTCCAAGATAAAGAATCAAATGCCTTCTCTATATCTAAACTAATAATTGATAGTTCTTTTTTCTTTTTATTTGCAACATCTATTAAGGTTAAAAGTCTGATGACATTGTCCTGAACTTTCCTATTCAAAATAAAACCTGTTTGATCATCTGCTATTATTTTGGGGATGAATTGATTCAATCTTTTAGTAAGTATAGAGGTAAACATTTTATAATCTACATTTAGCAGAGATATAGGTCGATATGATGATACTAATTTAGGGTCTTTATCTTGCTTTAGAATGGGAGATATTATAGCATACTTCCATGAAGGAAATATATTTTTATTTTTCCTAAATTCTTCAAAAGCTGCCTCTAAAGTCTTTAAGGTGTCCTCAGGAAACAACTTATATATTTCTCCTATAATCCCATCTAATCCAGGTGCCTTATTGTTTTTAAGATTTCAAATGCATTCTTTAATTTCTTTTAATGTTATTGGTTTGAGCAAATCAGCGTTTTGTTCCTTTATTACTCTTCTGTTGATATTATCATTCAAAAAATTACACTTAAGCATATTATTTGCAGAGTCACTATTTGTATTATTTAACTTCTCATAAAACAATCTGAAGACCTCCAGAATTTCTTTGTGTTCAGTTACATGTCTTGTTTTAACTCCTGTATTATCAGTAATTTCTTTTATATGACTAAGTCTAGCTAATTTTTTTGCTTTAACTGCCAACCTATGTACATTTTTGGTGTTCACTGAATAGGACTGAATTTTGAATTTTTCTAGATTTACTGCCACTTTATGATTTACAATTTCTGCATATCTAGTATTTAATGTTTTAAGTTCAGAATTAGTTTTTATGTCTTTGGTGTTTAAACTTTTCCTTATTCCGTCTATTTTTAATTGTATTTGTATTAATTCATTTTGCCATTGTTTTCTTTTGTTTAGATACCAATTTTTGATCTTACCATATAAATAAGATTTTAGTGAATCCCAAAGTATAATCTTTGAAGTTTCATTATTATTATTGATGTCTAAAAAGAATTTTATTTCACCAAAGAGCCACTCTTTAAAACCATTAAGTGTAATAATGTAGACAGGTAATCTTTGCCACATTATTAAGTCTTTAGGCATGATATTAACCTTAAAAAATAAGGCATTATGATCTGATAATGGACATGAACTAATTAGCACTTCTTGGACATTAGAAAATATATTATTAGTAACTAATACTTTATCAATTATTGTTTGTGTATCATACCTATATGAATAATGGGTGTACTCTAACGAGTGTATTTCTTTTAAATCATATATATCCCTAAGACATAATACATTAATAAAATTCTTTAACTTTTTGGCTGCAGGGAAATTCTAAATTTATCATTCTTAGTAGTGATTTTTTCAGTGAGAAGGCAATTGAAATCTCCTGCATGTATTATTTCTCCTTTGGATTTAGAAATTATTAACTCTAGATGATTTTTTGCTGTAACTGCTCCAAAACTAGGTATCCAGTAAGAATTTACAAGAGTTACATATCTTTTGTTTATCTCCAGAACTGCCAGACATAACATGCCATTCTTGTCTGAGTAAGTATCGATGACTTTAGGCATTGGTAATGTTTTTCTCCATAGTATCATCTTGCCTATTCTCTTGGTTTGGTAGTGGAATTCAGCAAGGACCATATGACCATTAAAAGATAATTTATCTATATCCCTGTCAACAATATGTGTTTCCTGTAAAAAAACTATATCTACTTTATTCAATTTCAAATATCTAGCTATACTCCCTCTTTTGATAGGGTTATTAAGGCCATTGACATTTAAAGGCATACATTTACAAGAGAACATTTAGAGTGATACAGATATATCTATTGAATTTAGTTCTGAGCAAGTAGATAAAAATGAATAAAAAACATAACAGATATAATTATATACAAAACTAAACATGGAAACCTAATTTCCTGGCTTGATGAAAACATCATCTTAGCCACCACCACTAACAGTCCTACAACCAATCAACCTCTATATTGCTACTTCTGCCCTCTTATAATTAGGTATACAGTTAGACTTATTCAATATTATGTAGCATTATGTTTAGTTATTAAAGCGCAAAAACATCTCAAGATATATGATGAAATATTAAGTATTTTATGAATTACAAATAAAAATAGTCATGCAATAAATGTTCATGTTTGACAAACATCTCTATGTTAAAGTAACATGATCATATTCTCATAAACCAACATATGTAAGCTTAACTTCAAAAACAATATAAGGGATCAGAATCTTTCATTAAGATGAAAAAGATATTATTTCCTAGTATAGATTAATCTGTGTATAAAGAGTGCACATCCAGTTTAAGTATATGATTTGAAATGACACCACATATAAATATATATTTATATATTTAAGGCATGGAAACCTTCTCCATTCTTCTTCTATCACCCATTCCCCTCTCAACTATTCCTTCTATACATTTTGTTTATGGGCTATATGTGTATGATCTAAGCAAAATATGACCAATATTTTGAAATGTATGCTATTAAACTATTATGGGTGTTTTAAGTTTATTTAATGTGATAAACTTACTTTATTTAAACACCCTTCTCCATCTCATTCATCCCCTTTTGTTCCATTAATAAGTCATTTATACAACTTTCTAACATTGATATTTCAGAAGTGTATTCATTCAAGTCCTCACTGTTATCAATATCACTGCAATTAGCAAAAGCACAGATCAACATTGCTTATGTTAGTTATTAATTATATGATGGCATCCTTAGTATAATGATCAGATAGTACATGTATTTGCTGCTTGTAAAGTAATTAGATATGTGTTATTCCTTAAACAGTTTTTGTTTTGTTCATTCAACACTTACTATTATATTCTGTACTGGCTTAAAATCAATTATTTAGTACTATGTGAACTATGCAATCAACTTACTTTACCGTATCCTTCTATACTTTAGGGATGCCTGGATGCAAATTATCCTTGAAAATAATAAGCAATTTCCTATTATCCAAATAACATTCCTAATATATCAGCGCTCACATGAAAAGAGATATGTTTAAACTAGGATTTTTGTGGATGAAATATATAACACATGCATGAAGGGACTTCCAAGTATGGTTCCCCATAAGTAAATTATGGAGGAATATCAGTAATGTTCTCTTTACAGTTTCTTTTAGTTAAAACCTTTAGATGTTTATGTATCAGATAGCTGTATTTACCTCAGCTTGTTAACATGTGACAATATTACACCTGCCCTTTTTTTTATAAAAACTATCTGTGACTTATAAAGGAATGCACTGTTTCAATGTTTCTTATAAACCCATACCAGTTATTGTCACAACGGGTACAGGGTACTTTCTTAACCTAGCTATAATCATCATATGTACGGGGTATAAACCTGTATCAGTTATACCAACAATGAGCACAGGGTACATTTATAACCTGTTTATAATAATCAGCATGTGTACACAGTATAAACCCATACCACTTATTGTAATAATGGGTACAGGGTTCATTCCTAACTTAGGTATAATCATAATGTGTGCGGGATATAAACCCATACCTCTTTTACCAATAATGGGTACAGGGCACGTTCCTAACCTTGCTATAATCATCATGTGTACATGGAAGAAACCCATAGCAGTTATACCAATAATGGGTAAAGGGGACATTTATAACCTAGTTATAATAATTGTCGTGTGTACACAGTATAAATCAATACCAGTTATTGTAATAATGGGTACAGGGATCATTCCTAACCTAACTATAATCATCATGTGTATAGGGTATAAACTCATACCTGTCATACCAACAATGGGTACAGGGTACATTCCTAACCTTGCTATAATCAACATGTGCATAAGAAATAAACCTATAGAAGTTATACCAATAATGGGTACAGGATACATTTATAACCTAGCTATAATAATTGTCATGTGTACTCAGTATAAACCCATACAGTTGTTGTAAAATTTTTTCCAACCTTCTCTTCAGTCGGCTACATTTACCTTACATTAAATATCTAGTGAAGCTGCATTATAACTAAAATATCTGTGTTGGGTATAGAGAAATGTTAATTTTCTCTTCATGTGCAATTTTACTCTTCGTTTGTAAGTTATTTTATATCTATATATAATTAATCAGTGTTCTCCTTATAACTAAAACATGTACATCACACTATTAATAAGTTTAAAGAACTAACAATTCAAAACAATGCAAAGAAGCAATGAGTGACAGTTGTGCCTAGAATACTGAATTAAACAGCAACTACAACAGTTTCCAGTATATATGTTGTTAATTCTAGTCTCCGGCATGAAGAACAACTGATAAGCATTCATTTTGTTAGGAAATTATAAACTTACAGTCAAAAGAACTACTTTCATAGGTTCATAGGTTCATACTAGGCTATCTGCCCTAGGGCATTTATAAGCCTAGCCAGAGTGTGTTTGGCTTTCGCCACCCATTTTAAATTAATTTTGCTATGCCTTTTTTTGAGGTTAGTATACTGTGTCTCTGTCTAACAGTGACACAGAAGTGATAGCAGGGGTAAACCTACGATCTCCCATCCACTCATCAAGATTCCTCTTGAAGAGAGTCAATGTGGGACTCTGCCTAACTTGGACTGGGATTTTGTTCCAGAGTGAAGGGAGCCTCTGGGTTATGAATCTGTCCCTCCAGCATGTCCTATTTATTTCAGTGCTGAGGTTCAAGTCTCTCGAGCACGTAGCTCGATGGGATTTGGATTTTCTGAGGTGCAGCATGTCCATTAATTCCAGGTTGGACAAGGCTTTATACGTCAGGCACAGATCGCCTCTGAGTAGGCGGTATGCCACTGAGTAGAGCTGGAGTTTCTTTAACCGGGCAGCATATGGCATCTGTTTGAGCCCTTTGATCCTCTTGGTGAGGTACTTTTGGGGTCTTTCCAGTTGCTGCAGGTGTCTGGTAAGGTACATCCCAAAAGGGGCATTGTACTCAATTATGGGCCTGATGAGGGATGAGTAAAGAGGTACGATGACCTCCCCTGATCTAGATGTGAATCCCTTCATGATTAGGTGGGCTATATAAAATGTTTTTCTAACCACTTTGGCCACGTGGTTGTCAAATGAGAGATTGCTATCAACTTGGTTCCCCAGGTCCCTAATGACTTCTTCTGTACTTAATGGATTACCACCTATGTGGTAATTTGTGGGCACTGTTTTGCCAAAGGGGATGACTATACACTTTTGGCGTTTAGCTTGAGGCCATGGCTCTGGCACCAGTTGTCTGTTTCTATGAGGCCCTTTTGGAGGATGCTTGTGTCAGCTGGAGAGTTGATTATGGCGCCCAGTTTTGCAGTCATCTGCGAACTTGGTCAGCCACAGTCCTTCCGTGTTGGCCTGTACCACCGAGAAATATATACCGAACAAGAGAGGTCCCAGGACTGAGCCTTGTGGGATGCCACTTGTAACTGGTTTGGAGTCTGACATGGCTCCAGCAATTCTAACCATGTGGGTTCTGTCCTTGAGCCAGTTTGCAACCCATCTAGTGACACAGGGGTTTATATTTAAGCTGGTGAGCTTATGAGCATTTTAAATGTCTGTGTACATGAGGCAGTTGAAGAGCATTTTAAATGTCTCAGCAGCAAAAACTTCCTTGCTACGTCCTTATCATCTGTTGCAAAAAACTGGAAAACAGCAACCTTGTAGCCGGAAAGCCAACTCTAACCAAAGGAATTGAGAATTCAAAGTAACTTCTTTAACGCAAAAGTTTTTATTCTTAAAAGTAGCATTGTGTTTTTTCGATAACTCCTGCCTCAGCTTCATCAGAAGAAAATACAAATGGAAACAGCTAACAAAAACATTTAAATACTCTCATAAAGGAAGTGACAAAACAAACCTAATCATGTGAGCTTAATTAAAAACAATTACATAATTAAAAACAAACCAATAAGTACTTAACAAAAAGTGTTTGTACTAAAATTAAGAATACATTCATTGTATATTGTAAAAATGTACTATTAGTAATATAAAACCATTTTTCAAAGAACCTATCAGTATTACTACACAAGAAGTCAGTAACATACTGTTCTTAAAGAAGAAGTCTGAAACATTTACCTAAAATAACTTTTCAGCTTCAATATACATGAAATATTGCAATTCTCATTTAGGCCAACAGGTCTAAATGCATCTAGATTCAACTGCCAAGCTAATTCAGTACATTCAAGAATGGTTTCAACAGGACCACCCCTAATGTTAAAAGGTACCTGGTCAATACCCATAAATCTAAATGAGTGCCCTGGGTTATTATGTACATGTTTTGCTAAAGCATTCTCCAGCAGTGGTTTTTTTATTGCGTAAAGGTGTTGGTAAACTCTTTCTTTTAATTTGCGATTCGTTTTCCTATATAAAAGATGGGCAACAGTTGCACAAAGCAATGTAGACCACCGATTTAGATTCAAGATATCCTATGGTTTATCTGGTACCTTATATTTCTAACAAAGAAAGAGTTACCTGTCATTATAACTTTACACATATTACAATGGCCGCATTTAAATGAGCCTCTAGTCCTTGCTGTGACATGGGAATGTGATGTTCGTTGTAATATTTCTTTTAAATTATTACTTCTTCTGTATATAACAAAAGGACGTTCCCCTAACTTCTCAATAAGGTTAACTGAATTAATGACCAATGGCCAGTTTTTAAAAATATTGCCCAAATATCATTGGAATTTAGATTATATTGAGTAATAAAACTCAAAGAAAAATTCCTAAAGGTAGTAGAAACATTTTGATTTATTGATTGATTGGCAGTAGCAAATTGGGCATCAATACCTTGATTCAACAAAGGTTTGTATATACCACTAACTCTCTTGGAATCAACCTCTAAAATGAGGTCATTTAGAAGCTCAATAGGATAACCTCGGTTTAAAAATAAATCCTTAAGGAACTGACACTCAGTTCTAAAGTCATAAGTACTACACATCCTTCCTGCACGTACAAGCTGACCCTTAACTATGGATTTTTTCTGTTTGGGTGGATGTAAGCTAGTATAGTGCAGGAAGGAGTTGCAGTATGTTGGCTTCCTAAAAATCTTTGAAGAATATACTCCTTCAGTAAAGTCTTTCGTTAGTCTCACATCTAAATAGTCTGTTTCAACAGTGGAGAAATTAAATGTAAATTTTAACCAATCCGTAGTGTTGTTTATGTAATCAACAAAAGACTGTGCCTCCGGTTCAGTTCCTTTAAACAGGATAAATATATCATCCAAGAATCTAGTGTAGTATTTTATGTTCTGCATTATAGATTCATTGGATAGAATAAACTGCTTTTCCCAAAAGGCTACAAACAAGTTAGCTACGCTCGCCCCACAGGGCGAGCCCATGGCTATTCCACATTTCTGTAAGTAGTATTTCTGGTCGAATACAAAAAAGTTAGAAGACAGTACTATGCTTAAGAGCTCAGTAATTATGTATATCTCCTCCTGTGGAGCATTTAAACTTTCCATCAAAAGTTGTAACCATTCCACTGCTTCATCATGTGGAATAGATGTATATAAATCCGCGACATCATCTGTTGCAGTTGTTTCTTATGAAACAGTTGTTTCTTATGTGCGACCCGAGCTCAGAGAACAGTTATGTCATCACTAGAAGTTCTTACAAAGAGCGCCAGTCTCAAAACCATGGAGCAATGAATAGCTCGTGATTTAGTTCTCTTGAAGCTTTATATTCAAATGTGAACTACATACACGAGCTAAGTATAATGTTTTCAGTTATTTTTGGCTTTCCTAGCTTTCGTGCACTCGTGGTTTGCAAAAAAGCATGTAAAATAGAAAAAAAAAACAGGTTAAAAAGGGCAGTACTATGCAGCTATTAATTTTTTCCCTTAAAATCACACACCGCACTTCTCTAGAAGGCGTTCACTCTCCCCAAAACATCTCTCATAATTAATTTACTAAATACAAAGAAAATAGAAGAAAAACACACAATGCTCTCCATTTAATCAATCTAAAACCCATAAAGCTTCCTGACAGACTGTGTAGGTGTCCGCAGTCCCAGTTCCAGCATTTAAGGCTACTGCAGCTCTATTTAATGCATTAAGGTTACAGAACAAAGACACATAAACTATTTCTAAATGGAAGCTTAATACTATTCTAACGGCACTCAGCACACCACTAATTTAAAATAAACATTGAATCACGATCTTGTAAGATTATGACAAGATCTTATGTGCTTATAAACCATTTGTTTTTATTTATGTTATAATCTATATAGGGGATAAAACATCATAGTAAAGGAAGGAGGAACGGCATAAAGTAATTACTTATGTAATAATAAGAGTAATTACTATAAAAGGAGGAAAAGGAGTTAGTTATATATAGTTGTAAAGATTTATTTTAAAATCTTACCTCTTATTTTGCACTATTTGTCCTATTCACAAAAGAGAATAACCACTGGAAGTTAGAAACTTATGCTTTACTTCCCTTTAAGTTTTTTTTGTGGACTTATCATTTGCTGTTATTTTGCCATTAGTAGCTTGCCTCTTTAGACTTGGAGTAGAAAGTTCCATATCTTCAATTTTGTCCAGTAAGTTATGTTTTTTGACAAATTCTGTTGCTTCTTCAATATTATTAAAGATTTTTTGACCATCTGGAAGTGTGACTTTTAATCTAGCAGGGAAGAGTATTTGAGCTTTTATTTCGGCTTTCTTAAGGTCTTTAATGAGGGGAATACATGCTTTTCTCTTTGCTATTGTCACAGATGTATAATCATTATCAAATCTAATAACTCTTCCATTTTCTTGAATGGGGCTCTTCATCCAGGCAGTTTTTAAGACCAGATCTTTATCCTGTGTTGACAAAAACTTAACTATGATGGATCTTGCTGAAGTTGGATTTTTTGATACAGAAGGATTTGATAAAGACCTATGAGCCCTTTCAATTCCATAAGAAAGTGACTCCGGAAGGTTTAGTACTTTAGGTAACCAATTATTTAGGAAAAAATCATATTATTTCCCTCTGTCTTTTCAGGAACACCATAAATTCTAATGTTGTTCCTCCTTGAACTTGACTCCAAATCTTCCACTTTTTCAATTAATAAGTTGTTTTGCTTCAATAGGAAATTTATTTGACTGTCATTTTCTATCTGTCTTCCATATATGTCATTTAGAGACTCTTCTATGTTGGTTATTTGATCTGAGTGCTTTGAAATAATTTCCTTTAAATCCTGAATTTACTTATTACTCTCTTTTTTCATATTTTTCATGATGTTTTCTAAATTGTCCATTTTAGTAGAAAGGTCCTGTATACCTGTAATTATGATCTGTAGTTCTTTTTTCATAGAGCTATCTTGAGCTGATGACTTTGAATGACTTATATTTCAAGTATCTGTATACAGCTGCTAACATTCTGACAGGAATTTTGTGAGAAACATCACTGAAAATTGTTACTTTTTCTTCCTCAAGAAATCCATAGTGATAAAGAGAATATTTATAGGTAGTTTTTCCCAATGTACTTCAAAAAATTCCAAATAAATCCTGTCAGAAATAAAAACTTATAGACAGAGCAACAAAAAACTGCTGCACTCACTCTGACAACTTGCCCATGCCCCCCTAAATTCTATTTTCTCATATATACTTTCAACTCCAAAATTGTGTCTGTGTAATCATAACCTCTAGCTGGCATAAATTTCAATCTCTTCATAAGTAATAAAAAATGCTCCTTGGTTAGGGTTATTCATGAATAATTATAAATATGATAACCCCTATATGTGCTGACTAACCCACTCCTTAAAATTTCATTATCACTGTTGGTCATTATTCCCTTCTCCACTTGGTTCTCTTTGATCACTGGCTTGGTTCCTTTTCCATATGTATTCACTCCCACACATCCCATTTTTCTCGTGCTTGAAAAAAATGTTGATTATTTCTATAGATGTTATGCTGAAAACTGTTGTCATAACTATTAGAATTGAGAAGGGGACTTCTCGTTTCCTTCCTATACATATATTCTTCATTATGAGTGTTCCCCCCCCACTATTTTATGTTCTTTCTGTTTCAAAATGTATGCTCTATTCTCTTTATACTCTTTTAAATCCCTCTTTAACTTATTACATTTTTTATCAAAAATGTTATTACACTTGTTATCCACCATCTTAAATTGATTAAAATACAACTTTTCATATTGTGGGAACAATAAGTCATTTTTTTATATCATTATTTAATGTTTCTACTTCACTAACCAAATGACACAGTTTAGAGTTATATAAAATAATCTTTTCTACAAGCTCTAATCCATGCTTATTAAACATTTCAATAAATTCGGTAATCAGTTTTTCATCATACTCAATCCCAAAAGGGAAGTTATAAACCCTTAAACCTTTTGGCACAATTTTCTTCTGATAACATTCATTCAAATAAGCATTCTCCATTTGGAGATTTCTAATATTAAAAATTTTTTCTCTAATAGGAATATTTTTTGTTTCAAAGACCCAGTCTTTGTTACATGTTTCTTAGCCTTTTTAATATTTCCCATATTTTGTTGGTCATTGAAAATGAAAAGCTTTTCAAAAAAAATATCAATGTCTACTTTATCAGTCACATCAAAATTATCTAAATTATTTCATCTTGTAGCTGAAGTATTAGCGCCAATACCCCTTTTCCCCTCTTTGTGTAAAACAGTACCTGTAGTTTTTGGCCTTGCACCAGTTCTATACATTGTAGAAGCACCAGGAGTTCCATTTCCACCACTCTCCATTGTCACCACTCCATTCCTTAGTTCAGTCATGCCTTTTTTGCCAATTGCAGAACTTAAAATGAAACAGGATACGGAATCTTACCTCTGCTTGGCTTCCAACCCATTCCGTCATGTCTCCCTGTCTTCTCCAGTGGAAATCACACCTCCTGATGAATGATTTTGCTTCCTCTTTAATGAAGACCCTTCACTGAAGCCTTGGGATTGGCAAAATATGTCAATGACATGGGTCAACTTGCCTTTCACAATTGCCAGCTCTGAATAAACTATTCAGCTTGTCTCTTTTTACTGACAAAAATAGTGCTGGAATTTCATCAAGAGCGTCCATGCTGCAAGGTCTCTCTAGTAAAAACACCTAAACTATTTAAACAATGACCCAGTGACTTCCAAAATGAAATAAATGTAGTATAATCACTGTGTTGCAGCCAGAACTCACCACAACTCTCCACAAGTAACAACTGTTTTATTAGAACATTAAAAAATTAAAAAGTATTCATTAAGCACTTTCTTTGCCTCAAAATGGGGACTTCATCAGAATACATGCCTTGTATGAAATCCTACATATATAGTCCAATGTATTAGTGGCATCATTACCACATAAATACTTAAAAACAAAACATCACCATATATAGAAACATATACATGCTTTAAAAACATTTGTAACATGTAAAACATGTTTAAAGCATTTAAAATAATCTCTGCTGCTTAATAAATGTTCTAACACAACCTTTTGTCCTTGTCTCTCTTAATTAGCAAGGTTTTTACAGAAATAACTTCATTTAACCCAAAACCCTGCCCTGCCTGCAGCTCAATTTGCTACTTTACTTCTTTTTCTTCAATTAAATTTCTGTAATCCCCCCCCCCCCGGGTTAACTAAAACTTTCTCTAAAATGCCAAAATGGAACCCCTGAAAATTCTTACAAACTAACAAACGCCTATACAATGCATTGTTATTATTCCTTGTGGATATTTGGTATGTGTGTTCATATATCCTGTTTCTTAATTGCCTTTCAGTTTTTCCAACATAATATACTGGACACCCTTTACATAATGTGAGGTAAATAACACCAAGAGTTTGACAATTATCCTTGACAAAGCCATCTTTTGATATCAAGGTATTTTCCAGAACTATCATTTTACAGCCTACTATATGACAACATTGTGAAAAAGACCCACATTTTGTACTACCATCTTGCTTGTTAGTTTCTATGTTCCTTACCTGTTCAAACCTTTCTTTAATTTTTGCCCCAGTTTTATATACATAGGTAGGTCTCTCTCCTACTACCCCTCTCAATTCTGGGTTCCCCATGAGAATGCCCCAGTTCTTTTCCATAATGTCCTTTACTTTACCTACCTTGCCCCCAATAGGGGAGAATCATAGCCCTTTCAAAATTATTTGTTTGTCCTTGAATTAAATTTCTCACCATATTAAATTTTCCTAAGATGGGTTTAAATATTTTACCCCATTCCTTTCTAACATAATTAACATTCTCCTGGACCCCTGTGGGTACCCTCTTTCATAAAACATTTCAGCAACTTTCTGTAGTTCATCCTCTAAGTCACTAGCTAAAGATGTCATTCTAGCAACCTGTACAATCTGGCCTTTCACAATACTGGCCTTTTGGTATGTGAGATGACTACTCGAATATTCAAGATAAGAGTTGCTGAATGTGGGTTTTCTCTATATTTTATATGTAAAACCACATGAAGTTTTAAATACCTGAGTGTCAAGATAACTAAATGTCAAGGGGTCAATCATGTGAGTAAAGTTTAAAAAACTAGTAGTGGAATTCAAATACATTGCAAATTCCTCCATTCTATCTATGGAATTATTACACAGAATAAAAATGTCATCCAAAAATCTTATGTATAATTTGAGATTTTGAAAGTACTCACATTTAAAAACTTTATTTAACTCCCAGTCTAGAAGAACTAGGTTTGCAAATATGGGAGCACATGAGGCTCCCATGGCAACACCTTTGTCTTGTTTGAAGTATTCTCCTTCAAAATATATATATAATTGTAGTCAAAAACTACCCCCGTAAAGTCTACTATTAAATTCACCTTCTCATTTGAGAAACCTGACATTTTATTTAGACAAATAGCAAACATAGCTAATGCATCATCTCTAGGACTACAGGTGAACAAATCCACTACATCGATAGTCAAGAAAATCAAATTGCTTTCCCAAAGCTCTTCCCTTATTCTGCGAAGAAAATGCCATGAATCTTTCACTAAATGCTCTACTTTATTCACAACTTGTTTTAATCACAAATCTATGGTGACACCAAATGGGTAAGTTTTTGACCCCTGTCCTGTGACTGTTGGCTTAAATGTTTGTTCATTTAACCCCATATGTGTTTTCAGAATTCCAAAAATGGTGGCCACAGTCAAATTCTTAACTTTCAAAGAACTATTGATTTCAGGTGTAATGCGCTCATCCAAGAGGTATTCTTCCAAATAATAATTTATTTTCCAATAACTGATATTAACCTCATTAAGCGCGACATGGGTATATATATTAGTATCATATAGCATCTCTAAAATTGTTAATAAATAAATAACTCCCAACCGCTAAAGGTGGTCTGTCACAAAAACAGTCAATATTGGCAGAAAAAAGACAGAAAATCCACCCAAGGATGGCCAATCAACGAAATCCACAAGTATTCCAATTAAAATGTAGTCCTTTAATACGAATAAAACTTTGACTTGAAAATAAAATGAAAAATAAAAAAGCTCAAAACTGTCCCTTGAAGATATCCGATAAGCGCTTTTGACTGTTGTCTTCCTCAGATCTAAAATTGTTGGGGAATAATGCAAAGCATCAAAAATGACCATCCCTACCCTTTATCAAGATGCATAATTCTAATTGTCCTATTGTTTCTGAGCTGTTCTAATAATCTTATTTCTTCACCACTGAGATTTCTATATAGAAAACGCTCTCTTTCTTTTGTTTTTAATGCATATAATTCTTCAGTGACAGCCTACTCAAAAACAATAAGGGTGGAATCCAGTGTTGGATTATACACACTCTTGTTTTTAATCTCTTTATTCCTGTTGTAATTAATGTGTTGACCTAGCTCCCTAAACAAAAAAGCTAAATTAAATCTTCTCATATATACTTTCAACTCCAAAATTGTGTCTGTGTAATCAAAACCTCTAGCTGGCATAAATGTCAACCCCTTCATAAATAATAAAAAATGTTCCTTGGTTAGGGTTATTCATGAATAATTATAAATATGATAACCCCTATATGTGCTGACTAACCCACTCCTTAACATTTCATTGTCACTGTTGGTCATTATTCCCTTCTCCACTTGGTTCTGCTTGATCACTGGTTTGGTTGCCTTTCCATATCTCTTCACTCCCACACATCCCATTTATCTTGTGCTTGAAAAAAATGTTGATTATTTCTATAGATGTTATACTGAAAACTGTTGTCATAACTAAAAGAATTGAGAAGGAGACTTCTCATTTCCTTCCTATACATATGTTCTTCATTATGAGTGTGTTTGTCTTTCCCCTACTGTTTTATGTTCTTTCTGTTTCAAAATGTATGCTCTATTCTCTTTATACTCTTTTAAATCCCTCTGTAACTTTTTACATTTTTTATCAAAAATGTTATTACACTTGTTATCCACCATCTTAAATTGATTAAAATACAAATTTTCATATTGTGAGAACAATAAGTAATTTTTGATATCATTATTTAAAGTTTCTACTTCACTAACCAAATGGCACAGTTTAGAGTTATTATATAAAAAATCTTTTCTACAAGCTCTAATCCATGCTTATTAAACATTTCAATAAATTTGGTAATCAGTTTTTCATCATACACAATCCCAAAAGGGAACTTATAAATCCTTAAACCTTTTGGCACAATTTTCTTCTGATAATATTCATTCAAATAAGCATTCTCCATTTGGAGATTTCTGACATCAAACATTTTTTCTCTAATAGGAATATTTTTTCTTTCAAAGTCCCAGTCTTTGTTACATGTTTTTGGCCTTTTTAATATTTCCCATATTTTGTTGGTCATTGAAAATGAAAAGCTTTTTAAAAGAATGATCAATGTCTACTTTATCAGTCACATCAACATTATCCAAATTATTTCATCTTGTAGCTGCAGTATTAGAGCCAAAACCCCTTTCCCCCTCATTGTGTAAAACAGTACCTGTAGTTTTTGTCCTTGCACCAGTTCTATACATTGTAGAAGCACCAGGAGTTCCATTTCCACCATTCTCCGTTGTCACCACTCCATTCCTTAGTTCGGTTATGCCTTTTTCGCCAATTGCAGAATTTAAAATTAAACAGGATGCCGAATCTTTCCTCTGCTTGGCTTCCAACCCATTCCGTCATTTCACCCTGTCTTCTCCAGTGGAAGTCACACCTACTAATGACTGATTTTGCTTCATCTTTAATGAAGACCCTTCACTGAAGCCTTGGGATTGGCTAAACATGTCAAGAAGTGGGTCAACTATTCAGCTCGTCTCTGTTTACTGGCAAAAATAGTGCTGGAATTTCATCAAGAGAGTCCATGCTGCAAGGTCTCTCAAGTTAAAATGCCAAAACTGTTTAAAAAATGACCCCAGTGACTTCCAAATTTAAATAAATGTATAATCACTGTGTTGCAGCCAGAACTCACCACAACTCTCCACAGGTAACAACTGTTTTATTAGAACATTAAAACATTAAAAAGTATTCATTAAGCACTTTAATTGCCTCATAATGGGGACTTCATCAGAATAGATACCTTCTATGAAATCCTACATATATAGTCCAATGTATCAGTGGCATCATTACCACATAAATACATTTAAAAACACCATCACCATATATAGAAAAATATACATGCTTTAAAAACATTTGTAACATGTAAAACATGTTTAAAACATTTAAAATAATCTCTGCTGCTTAATACATATTCTAAAATAAACTTTTGTCCCTAGCTCTCATAAATAGCAGGGGTTTACAGAAATAACTTCATTTAACCCAAAACCCTGCCTTGCCTGCAGCTTAATTTGCCACTTTGCTTCTTTTTCTTCAATTACATTTCTGTAATCCCCTAGGGTTAACTAAAACTTTCTCTAAAATGCCAAAATGGAACCCCTGAAAATTCTTACAAACTAAAGAATGCCTATGCATTGCATTGTTATTATTCCTTGTGGATATTTGGTATGTGTGTTCATATATCCTGTTTCTTAATTGCCTTCTGGTTTTTCCAACATAATATGCTGGACACCCTTTACATAATGCGAGGTAAATAACACCAAGAGTTTGACAATTACCCTTGACAAATTCATCTTTTGATTTCAAGGTATTTTCCAGAACAACCATTTTACAGCCTACTATATGACAACATTGTGAACTGGACCCACATTTTGTAGTACCATCTTACTTGTTAGCTTGTATGTTCTTTACCTGTTCAAACCTTTCTTTAATATTTGATCCAGTTTTACATACATAGGTAGGTCTCTCTCCTACCACCCCTCTCAATTCTGGGTTCCCCCTGAGAATGCCCCAGTTCTTTTCCATAATGTCCTTTACTTAACCTACCTTGCTTCCAATAGGGGAGAATCATAGCCCTTTCAAAATTATTTTTTTTCCTTGAATTGAATCTCTCACCATATTATAATTTCCTAACAGGGGTTTAAATCTTTTACCCCATTCCTTTCTAACATAATTAAAATTCTCCTGGACCCCTGTGGGTACCCTCTTTCATAAAACATTTCAGCAACGTTCTGTTGTTCATCCTCTAAGTCACTAGCTAAAGATGTCATTCTAGCAACCCGTGCCATCTGGCCTTTCACAATACTGGCCTTTTGGTGTGGGAGATGATTACTCGAATATTCAAAGTAAGAGTTGCTGAATGTGGGTTTTCTGTATATTTTAGATGTAAAACCACATGAAGTTTTAAATATCTGAGTGTCAAGATAACTAATTGTCAAAGGGCTGCTTGTGTCAGTGAAGTTTAAAAATCTAGTAGAGGAATTCAAATACATAACAAATTCCTCCATTCTATCTCTGGAATTATTCTACAGAATAAAAATGTCATCCAGAAATCTTACGTATAATTTGACATTTTGAAAGTACTCACATTTAAAAACTTTATTTAACTCCCAGACTAAAAGAACCAGGTTTGCAAATATGGGAGCACATGAGGCTCCCATGGCAACACCTTTGTCTTGTTTAAAGTATTCTCCTTCAAAATATATGCAATTGTAGTCTTAAACTAGCCCCATAAAGTCTACTATTACATTCACCTTCTCATTTGAGAAACCTGACATTTTATTTAAACAATTAGCACACATATCTAACCCATCAGCTCTAGGAATACAGGTGAACAAATCCACTACATCGATGGTCAAGAAAATAAAATTGCTTTCCCAAAGCTCTTCCCTTATTCTACCAAGAAAATGTTTTTTTTATATTAACAATTTGGAGCAGTTGTGATTGTTTCATTTTATATTAACAATTTGAGGCAGTTGTGATTGTTTCCTTTTATATTAGCAGTTACTAGTTTTGAGTTTGTTACATGTTTCTTAGCCTTTTTAATATTTCCCATATTTTGTTGGTCATTGAAAATGAAAGGCTTTTTAAAAAAATTATCAATGTCAACTTTATCAGTCACATCCACATTATCCACATTATTTCGTCTTGTAGCTGCAGTATTAGAGCCAAAACCCCTTTTCCCCTCTTTGTGTAAAACAGTACCTGTAGATTTTGGCCTTGCACCAGTTCTATACATTGTAGAAGCACCAGGATTTCCATTTCCACCACTGTCCATTGTCAGCACTTCATTCCTTAGTTCATTCATGCCCTTTTCACCAATTATAGAATTTAAAATTAAACAGGATGCAGAATCTTGCCTCTGCTCGGCTTCCGACCCGTTCCCTAAACAAAAAAGCTAAATTCAATTTTCTCATCTTCCCCAGTGGAAATCCCACCTCCTGAAGACTGATTTCACTTTCTCTTTACTGAGGACCCATCACTGAAGCCTTGGGATTGGCTAAACATGTCAATGACGTGGGTCAACTCGCCTTTCACAATTGCCAGCTCTGAATAAACTCTATTCAGCTCGTCTCTGTTTACTGGTGAAAATAGTGCTGGAATTTCATCATGAGAGTCCATGCTGCAAGGTCTGTCTAGTAAAAATGCCAAAACTGTTTAAACAATGACCCCAGTGATGCCAAAATGAAATAAATGTAGTATAATCACTGTGTTGCAGCAAGGACTCACCACAACTCTCCACAAGTAACAACTGTTTTATTAGAACATTAAAACATTAAAAAGTATTCATTAAGTGCTTTCATCCCCTCAAAATGGGGACTTCATCAGAATACATACCTTCTATGAAATCCTATGGATTTAGCACAATTTATTAGTGACATCATAACCACATAAATACATTTAAAGACACCATCACCATATATAGAAAAATATACATGCTTTAAAAGCATTTGTAACATGTAAAACATGTTTAAAACATTTAAAATAATCTCTGCTGCTTAATAAAGGTTCTAACATAGCCTTTTGTCCCTAGCTCTCTGAATTAGTAGGGGTTTTACAGAAATAACTTCATTTAACCCAAAACCCTGCCCTGCCTGCAGCTTAATTTGCGACTTTACTTCTTTTTCTTCAATTAAATTTCTGTAATCCTCCCCCCCTCTAGGGTTAACTAAAACTTTCTCTAAAATGCCAAAAATGGAACCCCTAAAAATTCTTACAAACTAAAGAATGCCTATACAATGCATTGTTATTATTCCTTTGGATATCTGGTACGTGTGTTCATATATCCTGTTTCTTAATTGACTTTCGGTTTTTCCAACATAATATGCTGTACATAATGCAAGGTAAATAAAATTAAGAGCTTTGCAATTACCCTTGACAAATTCAACTTTTGATTTCAAGGTATTTTCCAGAAAAAAACATTTTACAGTCTACTATATGACAACATTGTGAACAGGACCTATATTTTATAGTACCATCTTGCTTATTAGCTTGTATGTCCTTTACCTGTTCAAACCTTTCTTTAATATTTTGCCAGTTTTATATACATAGGTAGGTCTCTATCCTACCACCCCTCTCAATTTTGGGTAACTCTGAGATTGCGACAGTTCTTTTCCATAATGTCCTTCTCTTTACCTATCTTGCCCCAATAGGGGAGAATCATAGCCCTTTCAAAATTATTTTTTGTCCTTGAATTGAATCTCTCACCATATTAAAATTTTGTAACAGGGGTTTAAATCTTTTAACCCATTCCTTTCTAACATAATTAACATTTTCCTGAACCATCCCGTGTGTACCCTCTTTCATAAAACATTTCAGCAACTTTCTGTAGTTCATCCTCTAAGTCACTAGCTAAAGATGTCATTCTAGCATCACATACCATCTATCCTTTCACAATACTGGCCTTTTGGTGTGGGGGATGACCACTCGAATATTCAAGATAAGAGTTGCAGAATGTGGTTTTCTGTATATTTTAGATGTAAAACCACATGAAGTTTTAAATATCTGAGTGTCAAGATAACTAATTGTCAAGGTATTGCTTGTGTGAGTAAATTTTAAAAAAAACTAGTAGTGGAATTCAAATACATAACAAATTCCTCCATTCTATCTATGGAACTATTCCACAGAATAAAAATGCAATCCAAAAAAATCATACGTCTAATTTGACATTTTGAAAGTACTCACATTAAAAAACTTTATTTAACTCCCAGTCTAGAAGAACCAGGTTTGCAAATATGGGAGCACATGAGGCACCCATGGCAACACCTTTGTTTTGTTTGAAGTATTCTCCTTCAAAATATCTATAATTGTAGTCTAAAACTACCCTCATAAATTCTACTATTAAATTCACCTTCTCATTTGAGAAACCTGACATTTTATTTAGACAATTAGCAAACATAGCTAACCCATCATTTCTAGGACTACAGGTGAACAAATCCACTACATCGATGGTCAAGAAAATCAAATTGCTTCCCCAAAGCTCTTCTCTTATTCTACCAAGAAAATCCCTTGAATCTTTCACTAAATGCTCTACTTTATTCACAACTTGTTTTAACCACATATCTATGGTGACACCAAATAGGTAAGTTTTTCACCCCTGTCCTGTGACTATTGGCCAAAATGTTAGTTCATTTAACCCCTTATGTGTTTTCAGAATTCTGAAAATGGTGGTCACAGTCGGATTCTTAACTTTCAAAAAACTATAGATTTCAGGTGCAATACGTTCATCCAAGAGGCATTCTTCCAAATAATAATTTATTTTCCAATAACTGATATTAACCTCATTAAGCTAGACATAGGTATATATATTAGTATCATATAGCATCACTAAAATTTTGGGGGAGTAATGCAAAGCATCAGAAATGACCATCCCTCCCTCTTTGTCACGACTCAATTCTAATTCCATTATTGTTTCTGAGCTGTTCTAATAATCTTATTTCTTCCCCACTGAGATTTCTATATAGAAAACTCTTTCTTTCCTTTGCTTTTAATGCATATAAATCTTCAGTCACAGCCTTCTCGAAAACATTAAGGGTGGAATCCAGTGGTGGATTATACACACATTAAGGGTGGAATCCAGTGGTGGATTATACACACTTTATTCCTGTTTTAAATAAAGTGTTGACCTAGCTCCCTAAACAAAAAAGCTAAATTCAATTTTCTCATATATACTTTCAACTCCAAAATTGTGTCTGTGTAATCAAAGCCTCTAGCTGTCACAAATTTCAACCCCTTCGTATATAATAAAGAATTCTCCTTGGTTAGGGTTATTCCTGAATAATTATAAATATGATAACCCCTATATGTGATGACTAACCCACTCCTTAAAATTTCATTGTCACTGTTGGTCATTATTATCTTCTCTACTTGGTTCTGTATGACCACTGGTTTGGTACCCTTTCTATATCTCTTCTCTCCCCCACTTCCCATTTTTCTCGTGCTTGAAAAAAAATGTTGATTATTTCTATAGATGTTATACTGAAAACTGTTGTCATAACTATTAGAATTGAGAAGGGGACTTCTCATTTCCTTCCTATACATATATTCTTCATTATGAGTGCAAGTGTGCCTTTCCCCTACTGTTTTATGTTCTTTATGTTTCAAAATGTATGTTCGATTCTCTTTATACTCTTTTAAATCCCTCTGTAACTTTTTACATTTATCAAAAATGTTATTACACTTATTATCCACCATCTTAAATTGATTAAAATACAAATTTTCATATTGTGGGAACAATAAGTCATTTTTTATATCATTATTTAAAGTTTCTACTTCACTAACCAAATGACAAGTTTAGAGTCATTACATAAAATAATATTTTCTACAAGCTCTAATCCATGCTTATTAAACATTTCAATAAATTCGGTAATCAGTTTTTCATCATACTCAATACCCAAAGGGAACTTATAAACCCTTAAACCTTCTGGCACAATTTTCTTCTGATAACATTCATTCAAATAAGCATTCTCCATTTTGAGATTTCTGACATCAAACATTATTTTTCTCAAATAGGAATATGTTTTCTTTCAAAGTCCCAGTCTTTTTTGCATGTTTCTCAGTCTTCTTAATATTTCCCATATTTTGTTGGTCATTGAAAATGAAAGGCTGTTTAAAAAAAGTATCAATGTTTATTTTATCAGTCACATCAACATTATCCAAATTATTTCATCTTGTAGCTGCAGTATTAGAGCCAAAACCCTTTTCCCAACTCATTGTGTAAAACAGTACCTGTAGTTTTTGGCCTTGCACCAGTTCTATACATTGTAGAAACACCAGGAGTTCCATTTCTACCACTCTCCGTTGTCACCACTCCATTCATTAGTTCGTTCATACCTTTTTCACCAATTGCATAATTTAAAATTAAACAGGATGCCGAATCTTTCCTCTCCTCTGCTTTCAACCCATTCTGTCATGTCTCCCTGTCTTCTCCTGCAGGAAATCTCACCTCCTGATAACTGATTTTGCTTCCTCTTTACTGAGAACCCTTCACTGAAGCCTTGGGATTGGCTAAACATGTCAATGAGGTGGGTCAACTTGCCTTTCACAATAGCCAGCTCTGAATAAACCCTATTCAGCTCATCTCTGTTTACTGGCAAAAATAGTGCTGGAATTTCATCATGAGAGTCCATGCTGCAAGGTCTCTCTAGTAAACATGCCAAAACTGTTTAACCAATGACCCCAGTGACTTCCAAAATTAAATAAATGTAGTATAATCACTATGTGGCAGCCAGAACTTGCCACAACTCTCCACAAGTAACAACGGTATTATTAGAACATTAATAAATTAAAAAGTATTCATTAAGTGCTTTCATTGCCTCAAAATGGAGACTTCATCAGAATACATGCCTTCTATGAAATCCTGCATATATAGTACAATGTATTAGTGGCATCATAACCGCATAAATACATTTAAAGACTCCATCACCATATATAGAAAAATATACATGCTTTAAAAACATTTGTAACGTGTAAAACATGTTTAAAACAGTTAAACTAATATCTGCTGCTTAATAAATTTTCTAACACAAACTTTTGTCCTTAGCTCTCTTAATTAGCAGGGGTTTTACAGAAACAACTTCATTTAACCCAAAATCCTGCCCTGTCTGCAGTTTAATTTGCCACTTTACTTCTTTTTCTTCAATTAAATTTCTGTAATCCCCCCCTCTAGGGTTAACTAAAACTTTCTCTAAAATGCCAAAATGAAACCCCTGAAAATTCTTACAAACTAAAGAATGCCTATACAATGCATTGTTATTATTCCTTGTGGATATTTGGCATGTGTGTTCATATATCCTGTTTCTTAATTGACTTTCACTTTTTCCAGCATAATACGCTGGACACCTTTACATAATACAAGGTAAATAACACCAAGAGTTTGACAATTACCCTTGAAATATTTATCTTTTGATTTCAAAGTATTTTCCATAACAATCTATTTACCGTCTACTATATGACAACATTGTGAACAGAACCCACATTTTGTTGTACCATCTTGCTTGTTAGCTTGTATGTTCTTTACCTGTTCAAACCTTTCTTTAATATTTGCCCCAGTTTTATATACATAGGTAGGTCTCTCTCCTACCACCCCTCACAATTCTGGGTACCCCTGAGAATGCCCTAGTTATTTTCCATAATGTCCTTAACTTTACCTACCTTGCCCCAATAGGGGTGAATCATAGCCCTTTCAAAATCACTTTTTGTCCTTGAATTGAATCTCTCACCATATTAAACATTTTAACAGAGGTTTTAATCTTTGACACCATTCCTTTCTAACATAATTAGCATTTTCCTGAACCATCCCCCATGGGTAACCTCTTTCATAAAACATTTCAGCAAATTTCTGTAGTTCATCCTTTAAGTCAATAGCTAAAGATGTTATTCTAGCAACCAGTACCATCTGTTCTTTCACAATACTGGCCTTTTGGTGTTGGGGGTGACTACTCGAATATTTAAGATAAGAGTTGCTGAATGTGGGTTTTCTGTATATTTTAGATGTAAAACCAAATGAAGTTTTAAATATTTGAGTGTTAAGATAACTAACTGCCAAGGGGTTGCTCGTGTGAGTAAATTTAAAAAAACTAGCAGTGGAATTCAAATACATAACAAATTCCTCCATTCTATCTATAGAACTATTCCACAGAAACAAAATGTCATCCAAAAATCTTATGTATAATTTGACATTTTCAAAGTACTCACATTTAAAAACTTTATTTAACTCCCAGTCTAGAAGAACCAGGTTTGCAAATATGGGAGCACACGAGGTTCCAATGGCAACACGTTTGTTTTGTTTGAAGTATTCTCCTTCAAAATATATATAATTGTAGTCTAAAACTACCCCAATAAAGTCTGCTATTAAATTCACCTTCTCATTTGAGAAACCTGGCATTTTATTTAGACAATTAGCAAACATATCTAACTTATCTCTAGGAATACAGGGGAACAAATCCACTACATCGATGGTCAAGAAAATCAAATTACTTTCCCAAAGCTCTTCCCTTATTCTACCAAGAAAATCCCTTGAATCTTTCACTAAATGCTCTACTTTATTCACAACTTGTTTTAACCAAAAATCTTAGGTGACATCAAATGGGTACGTTTTCGACCCCTGTCCTGCAACTATTGGCCGAAATGTTAGCTCATTTAACCTTTTATGTGTTTTCAGAATTCCGAAAATGGAGTCCACAGTCAGATTCTTAACTTTCAAAAAACTATAGATTTCAGGTGTTATACACTCATCCAAGAGGTATTCTTCAAAATAATAATCTAGTCTCCGATAACTAATATTAACCTCATTAATGGGGCCATGGGTATATATATATATATATATATATATATATATATATATATATATATATATATATATATATATATATATGTATGTATATATTAGTATCATATAGCATCTCAATTTTTGGGGAATAATGCAAAGTATCAAAAATTACCATCCCTCCCCTTTATCAGGATGCATAATTCTAATTGTCCTATTGTTTCTGAGCTGTTCTAATAATCTTATTTCATCCACACTGAGATTTCTATATAGAAAACTCTTTCTTTCCTTTGCTTTTAATGCATATAATTCTTCAGTGACAGCCTTCTCAAAAACATTAAGGGTGGAATCCAGTGTTAGATTATACACACTCTTGTTTTTAATCTCTTTATTCCTGTTGTAATTAATGTGTTGATCTAGCTCCCTAAACAAAAAAGCTAAGTTCAATTTTCTCATACATACTTTCAACTCCAAAATTGTGTCTGTGAAATCAAAACCTCTAGCTGTCAGAAATTTCAACCCCTTCATAAATAATAAAAATGCTCCTTGGTTAGGGTTATTCTTGAATAATTATAAATATGATAACCCCTATATGTGCTGACTAACTCACTCCTTAAAATTTCATTGTCACTGTTGGTCATTATTCCCTTCTCCACTTGGTTCTGTTTAACCAGTGGTTTGGTACCCTTTCCATATCTCTTCTCTCCCCCACATCCCATTTTTCTCATGCTTGAAAATAATTTTGATTATTTCTATAGATGTTATGCTGAAAACTGTTGTCATAACTATTAGAAGTTGCTGCAACACAGTGATTTTACTACATTTATTTCATACATGGAAAAAAAGCCTTTGCAGGCTTTATTAAATTGCCCCAAAAAACCTTTTGGTCCTTAGAATTACTTGTTTTACATATTTACTGTATTTTAATTTTGCAGCTTTCCTCACAACAATATCAACATAGGTACACTCTCTATAACAATGTGAGTCATAAGTAACTTGTCTGTTTTATTTTTGTGGCATATGTTGCATATTTGTTACAGTTTTGGATAATTTTAACTGCTCTAATGGGGTTATTTTTTTTTTTTACTTTTGGAATTTTTAGTTTAGGTTTAGTACATATTATTTTATGTGGAAACTGTAGACTCCTTGACTTCAGTTGTTTTTATTTTATTCTATACATATGCTGTCTATTTCTTTAGCAGATTTATAAATCTGCTTTTTGAAGATAAGATGATGTAGGCCTGGTTGATTTTAATTACAGTTTATAAAACTGTATAGCTCTAGGTATTACTCATACAGCTGTTCTGCATCTATAATGTATGTAGGATGGTTCTGATTCCTGCTGGGCTTCACAGCTTTTTCCTGCATTAGTAAATGGAGGGAATACTTTCACATCTGCTTGTGTGTGTTAATATTTCACCATTATGTCTGAAGACTTTGATTGCAGATGCAGAACCTAGCACTTCAGAGTGTCAATGGAAAATGCAGCAGTATCCAAAAATGTAATATTTACTGAGAATTGTTTAAAGTATTTTGAGTAAACAACTGCACAATATCCCCTTCAACCAGTGAAATCACCACTAATTACTTTTAGGAGAAGGAATAGTAAAATAAGCAAAGATCTGCAGCAGTCTTGATGGGAGACATTAGGGCTGAAAACAAATAACCCCTGACATGAATTGAAGCAGAAAACAAAACCTGAAACAAAATCAACTGAAAAACTAAGAAAGCAACTTGGAAAAAGAAAGAAAATGATTACTTAACGGCATATTGAGCAAAACTGTGCCAAACTGTTGAAATAGCAAAACAAGCATTATTTAAAAAAATGAGTAAAACAATACTCTACTAGCCACAAATCAGCAAGTGATGCATATAATGAAAATATAAGAAAAATTTTTAAATTCTTGGACATTTCATGGGAAAACAGATTATCCACCATCTTATTTCATCTATAGTTTGGAAAATCATTGTGTCATTCATCCATTCAGTTACTTTGCTAACATTTATTCCACAAGCAATTTGTCAGAAAACTGGAAAAAGATATTTCCAGAAATTTAATTCTTACAATAGATCAGCTGAAAAAAATATAGCTGAAAAAATAACAATGTGAAAGTTATTATTTTTCATCACATTGTCAGAAAAGGTACAGCCATACGTTTTATCTTACTACAGAGCAACAGACTGTATTGGCTGTTATTTAAAGCAAGATAATCAGTTTTGTAACCACAGAAAGAATATGCCACATATATGTCATTTATTTGTTTATGTATTTATTTATTTATTCTAGAAATAAAAGTACCCAGGAACCTGTTGATGCTCATGTGATCGGCAAGAGTCAAAGAACGCAATAATGCAAATTTAGATAGCTGCATGATTAACTGCTGTGTGATATAATTGTCTTTGACATTAAAAATTATATATATCATTATATGAAACTGCTTTGGCCAACATACAGAAATTTGTCCTTTTCCCCTCTGTAGCACAAACTCAGAGTTGGTATATATAAGTAAGGGGGAGTGGGAGGCAGTTCATAGCCCTCCCACTTTGTTGGGTTTAATTTAATGTGTTTGTGTGTACATTTGTGTGCTGGCCAAGTAGTTTCATTACCTGGGAAAAACATCTGCTAATTTTTACATTTGTTGATGGAAGTTTGATGATGTTGGTTTGATAAATAGCAGTTCAAGGTAGGTAGACTATAATAAACTGATATGCATGATACAGCTGACTGTATTATTGCTTTTATTCATATATTTGTATTTTTAAATAGGACTGTAGCTGGACTTTTATGAAAAAGTCTGTGTGTCTCTGCAGGAGGTAAAAAATAATGCAGCCCAGAAGGATAGATAATGCTGGCTTAAATGGAGTAACTGAAATTAGCATATTTTGTATTCTACTACTTATTAGCATCTCTTCAGTGGATTTAATTTCTCCACTGAAGAGATGCTAATAAGTAGTAGAATACAAAAAAAGTATTTTGGGTTTCTAATACCATGACAGGAAAGGACCCCATTCTTAAGTCAAAATATGATTAAAGTTGGTGAAATTAGTATTGTTTCAATCTTAGATGTTAGCCAAAAGTGCCCTTCACAGCACCCACAGTTTGTCCAAAACTGACTCCTTCTGCAATTCGTCCATTATAGTATCAGCATATCTACATAAGAATGTAAATTTTTTTATTTACAAGACCCATTGGTCCTACGACTATTCAAACTGTCTGGGTATCTTTCTTCCACATTGCCATCGTTTTTGCCTGCAAGTCCTGGTATTTTATGACTTTGTGTCTCTCTGTAAGACACTGTAATCACTGGGTGTAGGAGTTTTAATTATTGATGATGCTTTTGTCTTCTTTCATGGACTATAATATCTGGTTTTCTCTCATCTATTTTTTGAACTTTTGATAATGGGTGATCCTTTGTGATATAAACTTCGTCATTGTCTATAATGTTTTGTGGTTCATGTTTCCAATGTTTCTAAGCTACTTAAATATTTTAATGTGCACAGAATCCCTGATACAACAGTCTTATTATGCCTTTCAATACAGAAACTATAAACCAAAGTAAGCAGCACTCCACCAATAGTACATTACACCCAGCAACAAGATCTGCAACTGTTTCCAGCTCGGTTTTACAGAACCTGCATTTGTTTTTCTCCCACATGCTCAATGGACTTTGTAAACTAATGTGTACATAGTACACTATTCTGGGCCTCCAATATTAACCTTTCATCTTTTGGTTTAAATTTACCCCTCCTTAAGCATTGCTGTGTTAGATCCTGATTGACATGAGGTTGTTTCAGGAGTTTTCTGCACTTGCAGCTATATTTATGCCGTTTCCATATTTCTCGCCTTCTCATCTGTTCATTCTCCTTACAACCTTTCCTTTGCCTTTTTGCACATTCAGTTGCTTCATGATTTTTGTCTACTGGTTTGATTTCACTTCTTGCTTGACACCAGTATGCTTCTGTTAAACTATGTAGGGAAGTTATCTTAAACTTGTTTTCTACATATTTTAAAATGTTCACTATGTTTGAATCTGGTGAGATCAGCAGATATATATGTAGTCCTACAGTTGCAGATTTATACATATAATCAGTTTCAAGGAGATCCATACCTTTTTCTGAATGAGGAATATATAATCTTGGTTTACACTGATTTTTATATATCATTTAATAAGCATGAAGCATTTTTCTTGTTTTCCTGTCCAACTGATTCAGTACCTTTTGGGCCAGTCAATCACCTTACCATAAAACTGTAATTTAGAGCAGGAAAATCATTTTTTTTTAAAAACTTAAACTGTCTTCCTATATGTCGGGGCTGTTTTCAGTATTAATTTTAGTCTTCTAATATATTTGTTACTGAGTTTTGTTCACATTTGCTCATGTTTATTATTAATCCTTCATCAACTACCAAATATGGGGTCTATATTAGAACATCGAAGTTTCACAACTTCGAATGTTCTAATATCGACCCCTATTCAGCGAACGCTGAAAATAGTGAAGTTGTGGAACACCAAATTTCTTCCTAGGGAAGGAATTCAGCTGGCCGTTCCTGTGGCTTTGCTATATTTAGCACTGTGGTGGAAAGTTATGGGTCGGGATCAGGTAAGTGTGCGATTGTGTGGACATGAGGGTTGGGGCGGGGTAGGTGAGTTAGGGTTAGGGCGCGGATGAGGTGAGCGTGCGATAGTGATGGATCTTAGAGTTAGGGTCCGGGTTTAGGTAAGTGGATAGCTAGTGGTGTGTGTACAGTTTAGTGTAGGGTTAGATGTAGGATTTTCGGTGTATGTGTGTAGATTGCTGTTTGTTTGGTGTGTTTGTGTTGTGTGTATGTGTGTCGGAAAGGGAAAAAATTTGCTGTTCTGCATGTTCGATGTTGTCAGCGTTTGTTGAATAGAGATCGATATTAGAACATTCGACGTTTTAAAAAGTCAATGTTCTATTATAGACCCCAAATATGTACACACTCCCTGCTGCTCAAGTTCCTTTATATCACATACCTTCCCCAGACTATTTCTTTGTGCCACAGCTTTCATACTTTAAATGTTGCTTTCACACATTTACAAAGACCAAATGACATTCTTATATCATCTGAGAAAATTTTGACAACTTACAGTTGTGCTTTCACCTCCTCATCTGATGAACTGTACAGTTTTTAATCATCCGCAAAAAGAAGATGAGAAGTCTTTATACCTTGTTTTTCTGGGAGCCAAATTATAACCATAATCTAATCTGTTAAGCAAACAGCTTAATTGGTTAAGGGCAAGACAAAAGAGCAGTGGTAACAACAGTCATCCTGGAATATCCCCCTTTGAATTTTTATCCCTAGGATAAAAATGTGTCTTTTATCATAGCTTAGCTACAAAGGGAATTGTCACTCTTTTGTGGTCACTGTTATGTAATTGATCAATGTAGGGAGTATCTTACACATAAGTAACACTCTTTTATTGCTATCAAATGCTTTTTATAGTCTGTCCATGCCAATTCTTTCCCTTTTTACAATTCTAAAATAATCCTTTGTTCCATATGATTTTCTTTTGTTACCCTTCTACTCTATTGCCATGACAGGGTTTTCTTCTAAATGACTATAAACTATCTCAGAATCTAATCCAGTATATAGCTTATACATTATGAGAATGCAAGTTATTGGTCTATAGTTTTTTAGGATAGCTTACAGGTTCACTTTTAAGAAGGAATATCACTTTTCCTGTTGTTAACCAGACCAGGATGGTGTCTGTTTGGGATGTGTATATATAAGTAGTGCTCATTCCAGGCTAAATCTTTGTGTAAAGACATATATACTTTTAGTGGGAAGTTGGGTACTGCATCTGGCCTAGGGAGTTCCTTTTCAGAGATTTTCTCAATTTTTTTCAATTTTTTATGGCATTGCTTCATCCCATTTCATATCCTGTACATTTGAACTTCTTAACCATCCTTTTTCTTCTTCTCTCCAGTTATGATCTTTGTTGCATTCCACAAGGACTTCACAGATATTTCTCCAGAATGTGGTGATTTCTTTTTTTTGGTGGTGTTTCTATTCCTTTTACATTCTTTACCAGCTGTCTATAAAGTATTTTTGGTCATCAATGAATTGTTTATTTTATACTTTTCTTTATATTTATCTGCATGTCTTCTAAGTTTTTTTTTTCTGCCTGTACTGATATCTTTAGTTTTTTATATGCAACAGTATACAATATATTGTGGTCTGTTCTGATACTGTAGTTTGCTTTTATCATATCTATCTTTCTAAGTATTTTTGTTGCTCTGTTCTGTCTACTGTATTCTTCTAACAGTGACACTTTGTGTCTTAATCGCTTTATAGTGTTCTCTATCCGATACTTCCATAATGGCATTTGATTTCTTCTCATCCTTTCCTTTATCGCCCTGTGGTTTAGTGGTCAGACTTTATCTGTTATCAATTTAGTTGCACAATAAGATATCCTATTTACTTCTGTTATATCACATGAATTTCTGTTGATAGTCTTGATTAACGTGTTCATTTGTTTTATCGGACTTCTAACATTTTGGGTCTTTTTGACTATCTGAAATCTATTTCTTTCTTCAGTTTTAATATGTCTAGCCATCTCTATCAAATCAAGCAGCTCTTCCCTTAGACCTTGACCAACGTTTTCCTAAACTGAGGGCACATTCATTGTTCTCTGTGTCCTGTTGGCATTCTAAAGGAAGTTCCAGAACATCTTCCTGTGGCATATTTTCTTCATCTGCATCCTGTGTCAGCCATTGGTCTGTCATATGGCAACTCCAGCTGAGCTTTTGTTATAGTTTCCTGCTGAAGGTTCCAAAGTATCTTCATGTGGCAACTGATCAGATTTTTCCTGTTATACCTGTTTTTCCTTAATTTGGGGACTCATTGTTCCATCATGCTGTGACGTTACTACAGTTGGATTTTCCTACACTAAATCCTTAATTTTGCAGTTAATCCATAACGTCAGTTTCTATTTCTTTAACTTCTTTATTACTAATCTTCTTTTCTACTTTCTCCCTTTGTTTTCTTATTTTTTGTTTTGTGAAATACCATGTCTGGATGCCTTTGACTATTTCTCTTCAAATATCTTTGGTACTGCTTTTTGCATTGATCAGTTTTGCTTTCTCCTTCGTATAAATACTAAACCATATTAAATCTCTTTTTCTTTCCTATGTCCATATTTCTTCTTCAGATGTCTCCTTCTCCATCTGTTTCTCCTTACTTTGGAGACTCATCATTCCATCATGCTGTGATATAATCTGTGTTAGACTCAATATACTAAGTCCTTCACTTCACAGGTATTCCACAACTTCAGCTTCTATTTGTTTAACTTCTACTCTACTATTCTTCTTTTCTGTGTCCTGTCTTTGTGATCTTATTTTTTGTATTGTAAAATTTTCAACATCTGAATGTCTTTGCCAGTATTTCTCTTCAAATATCTTTTTAGATGCTATTTATAGGTTCATAGGTATTTTCTAGGCTAATGAGCACAAGGGCTTTTTTAAGCCTAGCCATGCATCCCAAGTCTCTGACAAGTTCTGATACCCTTGATAAGTGTAAGCTAGGGTTTGGAAGATGAAACATTTACAGGTTGCCTTTGCCCATTAGAGACATAGGTGCCAAACCAGGAATTAATTTTCTCTTCCCCATCCAATTGTCCAATTTGCACTTGAATTGGATTAGTAAAAACTCTGCTTCACATGGATGAGGAGCCCGTTCCATAGACGGGGTAGTCTTTGTGATACATACCTGTCTCTAGCAGGTTCTATTTATATCATAGGCAAGGTTTAAGTTTAAGGTTAAGAATGGATAATTCTGGTGTTGTTTGTTTTGTATTGATTAGTTTTGCCTTCTCCTATCCATAAATATTGTACCATTTTATATCTCTCTTTCTTTCCCATGTCCATGTTTCTTTTTTTACAGGTTTTAAAAATCTGCGGTTTTGTTCTTTATATTTTCATACTTCCTCAGTCACTTATTTTTCCAAATGGCCTGAAGTTTCTTGATCAATGTAATGCTTTTCATACAGTGGTTGTATTAATGAATGCAAATTTGTATTCGACACTATTGAAAGTTTTTCTTGCACAAGCATTTTTCTTTCTTAATTTCTCTGTTAATCTTTTTGAATATCTTCTAACTGGAAATTCTGGGTTTCTTCCTTAGTAGTAACAGTACATCACTTTTTTCTTATCCTCAGTAGTCCAGTCTATCATCTGTATGGCTCTTTTTTGGCCTGTCAGTTTTTGTGTTTTTTTATGAACTATTACTTCCTTCTACAACAGTGAGGCCATCATTTTCCTCTCTGCTACAAACAGTTAATCTCTGCTTTGTAGTATGAATAATGTCATAAAAATACTGCTGCTTATTAACGTATGTTCTCTGCTTTGTACTATGACTAATGTCATAAAAATATAGATTCCTGAAACATTATATGGCTCCACTAACCTGTACTATCGTTAGTAAATATTAAAAGTCATTTAGCACAAATAAGTAGAAATAA
The DNA here is from genome assembly GCF_019279795.1 of Protopterus annectens. Taxonomy (NCBI): domain Eukaryota; kingdom Metazoa; phylum Chordata; order Ceratodontiformes; family Protopteridae; genus Protopterus; species Protopterus annectens. The sequence continues at coordinate 371,848,449 of NC_056741.1, read as the reverse complement.
TGACTAGCTGTATCATATTTAATACTCATTTATATGTATTTAACTATAAAATACCTCAGCATATTGGATTCAACTTTTTTCCCAATATCCTTGAAATAAACAAGTTAATCAATTTAATTTTACAAATTCCTTGGAGGCAAACATTCCCGCTATATAAATTCAAAACAGTAAATATGGGCTTTTAATAACTGAACTCTTGCATAAGTAATAATCTATTCCCAGGATTCATTAGATTCCATGTAGCTTTTGTGTAGGGCCTACACGGAGTGTTTCCATGTACACCATTTGTGCTTGGCTCTGTAACACACAATGTGTATTAATGAAGCACGGCACACTTAAAAAAGGTTTTGCGGCATGCACCAGTGTTTCTGGCCATAAAACCTCTTTTGGAATGCACATAGTATTTCCATGTAAGGTTGCAGGCCATGAAAGAGGATTCTATGACAGCATGGCAATTGCTCTTTCTTGTCTTGAGTTGTCTGCATAAAAATCTGTTTGTGGCACTGCCATAGATTGTGTGCCCTAATTTCAAGTATTTTCCCCCTTTTTTATCTTTCCTTTAATTTTTTCTTCACTGTTTGCTCAATGCACCGTTTAACACAAACAGGTTAGACTATGCTCATTTGTTTTGTGAGTAGAGTGGCATTGCACAAACTGGATGACTGGGACCACCCAGGTAGCAGACTGGACCCAGACATCCAAAAATATGAATCAGATACATTCTATTAATATAATTGTGCATCACACAAACCCACTAATATAATAATGAATACAAAGATAATGAGGCTTATCTACCTACTCCTGTGGCGGCAGGTGCTAAGTGTCCAGGCTGGAGTGCATATGTTCCTAGATTCTAGGCCAGGGTGTGCAACCTTTGTTTTACCATTGTGACATTTCAGTTTATAACAATGAAGTACTACATAGACAACTTTGTTTTCTCAACAGTGTCGTGGAAATAGCTGTAAGTGTAGGACTACCATAACCATGGCCCTGGGTTCAAATACGGCATTTCCCATATACTTTTAGTGTTGTCCCACTTCTCATTTTAATCACTGTCACTTAGAACAGTCGACATAGTATAGCTGATATTGATACTTATTAGTTTCATGGTGGAGACAGTAATAATGTGTGTGATTTATCTATTTATTTGTTTATCATGTGTTGCCCATTTTTTATAAAATATATGACTGTGGATATACTGTGTACTATGTTCCAGTAGGTATATTTTTGCTATGTGGCTGGCATGGTCTTCCCAGTTGACTAACACAGTTACACATGTGCCTATATATCAATTAACCTTGGATTTCCATTCCTTGCCACTGTTGCATATTGCTTACCATCGCTCAAAGGTGAGTACTGCTGGGCACCATGTTGGTGTGATGGTAAGCGATGCACAGCTTTTTGATATGTTGCAAAACCAAAATCTGTTCACTCTCAGTAAGAGCGGTACATGCAATTGGTGGAAAAACATCATGATGTAAAATGCAATTGGCAAGAAATTATCATCGTACATTGGACTTGATCAATATTAGATATGTCTGGTGTTCGTGGAGAGGGACCAGGAGTCCAAAGTCTTTGTTGGACTCCTAGTTAGGGTGTATTGGCCTCAGTTGCTGCAGCAGGACTATTCAGGCTCAGAATATAAGTCTGAAGCCTGGAATAGTATTGCCAGGGCTTTGACCAGTGCTACAGGTATCTCATACATTGGTAAATGGACAAGGATGCCCCATGGATGTGTAAGTATCAACTGCAGTAACTAATTGTAGGAGTTAAAAGCTGAATGCAGTCAAGACTGGTATTCATAATGGCATTCTGTTCTGTTCTTTTCTTTTTTTCCACAGCTGCTGTTGAGAGGGACTTGAATCTTTAACCCCATGCCATGAAATTGGCAGGGATGCGAGCAGTATGTTTTATGTATACATCACAACTGTACTGTTATTGTAGCATTGCAAATGAAAAAAGATGGCTTAGTTGGTATTTAATGCAGTCATACCAGTCAACTATACAGATTTTTGCAAAATGTCCATTTATTGTCTTGTAGCACATAAAATTGTGGTTGTCTAGCAAATAATCACCAATTTGTTGAGGACTGAAGTCAGTAAATAATTACAAATAGTTGAGCTTCAGAGTTCAGACCCTTCAGAATAGTCATGTGAACACAAAACCTTACTCTATCACCATCCTAAGTTTGTAAGAGCAGTAATTAAAAGTTAATAATATTGTTTTGCCTTTTCCCTCTGTTACATATGCTTTTGTCCACATTTCTTGCTGTAAAAGGGTGAGGGCTAGGAATACAGTAGTCTCAAATTGAGCATACATCTCACAGCTATAGTTGCAAGATGAAGAAGAGTAATGAAGTACTGCTCAGTGAAGAGGCAGTAAAATTGAAGCTATCTTTCAATACATGCAAGTAGAGGAGTAGCTGAGTCCAGGGAGAGACCCTCATTTGGAATGTGTGGTTTATTGTCTGCTAATAGCATGTCCCAGTAGCATAATATGATACTAGACACTTACACTGGATGTATTTACTGTTTAGCAACAGACAATATATTACTGAACAATATAGGCTTTACCTCTGAAGTACCTTATTTCAATTATAAAATGACCCCCAAACCTAAGAAATAAAGATAAATACAAAGTGCAGGCAAGTAAGCAACAGAAGAAATCAAAGTTTTTGGGAAAAAAAAGAAAAAAAATACTCCCTTGGATGAAAATGCTTCTGACAGTATGAATCATACTGGGTTTATTTCATATGCACAAGGCACAGGGTTTGAGTCTTACTATTGGGATGGGAAATGTGGCAAAGCTTAAAATGTCCCACAAGGGCAGATGGTCTAGTACATACCTATGAACTTACACACACACACACACACACACACACACACACACACACACACACACACACACACACACACACACACACACACACAAACTCTTTTGCTATTACACAAAACTAACCATGATAGGCATATGTTCAATCCTCACACTAGCCATCAATAATGGAAGTATCTGAGCTAAAATTAGCTTCATTTTAATTATAACACACATTTATAAAAACCCAACAGTAATCCTAAATATTAAATCCAATAACTATTTCTATACTGCATTATGATAAAGCTATCTTGCTCTCTGATACTCTTCATCTGCTTAAACACCAAAGGAAGTAGAAAGGTTTCCAAAGCCCTACACCAATCTCTGGCTCAGGCATGCAGTATAGTACTTTGGACAGCACAATTTGTTATTCTACTTATCTGCAGTAATCATTATTATTTCAAGGTACTCTTATGGAGACCTCAAGAAGTGTAATAAGAATACAAAGTACAGTGAGGACTAATTTTTGATTGGACAAAGCCAATCCTCCTTAGATCACCTAGGCAACAAAGCAGACTTTCAGAGCATTAAGCAACAAGTGTGAATACTTAGCCCTCGCCCTTTACCATCCCTCTCAACTGTCCAGATTTTTGCAGAATGTCCAGATTTTCGTCTCATAAAATTTTTGGTTTTCTGGCAATTCAGTAACATACATTTGTGTTTCAGAATTCATTTCTTTTGGAAAGTGCATACAAGTGCAAATCCTGTTATTCTGTTCTTATTTTAAACTTTATAAGAACAATATTTAAAATATGTTCCTATTTCGTGGCCTTTGACCCCCCATTATTTTAGCTTTTGTCCAGATTTCTTGCACTAAGAGGTTAAGAGGTATGCCCCCGACAGTGCTTTCATAACAGATAGAGACCTATGTTACTTTTTTCAGTCACCAACAAGAGACTAGTAATATAAATTTGGTGGGTGTAGGTGGCTCGTCCCAACATTTGGGATGCAGGGGAGCCTTCCTCCCTGAAAAAAAAAACACTTAAATTACAGTGAGCCTGATTATCATTGGTTTAATCTTTGGAAGGTCATAGCAGAAGGATTTATTATATCTTGGTTTTAAAATCAAGAAGAATATACATTAAAACTATGCTTGGCTTTGCTGCTTTGCTGCCTATCATGCATTATAGTTGCATTGTTTGCTTTCTTTCTCTAAATATCCTGGTGATCCCTTCAGTAATTTGTATGCACAACAAACATACTGGTAAGTAACCCTACTTACTTAAAAGACTTGTTGTTTTTTCTGCCAAAGTCTATCTACCAACACACTAAATGCACCAACTGTGAATGATTTAGATTTCAAAAACATTATATCTCTCTTAGCTTGCAGTGGGCACCAATGATGTAGCCCAAGACATTGTCTTTCTTACACTGTGGCACTGATCTGGCTAACTGCACAGCCAATCACAATTTTTTTTGGGGTGGTGACCAAGCTAAATGATGTAAGCGGGGAGTGGAGGTATATAGGAACATCTCAGACATCCATTAAGGATATACATGTTGACATTTTCCTCACAGGGAAGTACATTTTTTAAGGTATGTATATATGTATGCATGCATTTATCTATCTATATATACTTTTTTTATTTTGCATCTACAAATTGTGCTCTGGACAGCGCCTTGGATGATTTCCCCTTCCCCTGCCCTAGCTACACTGCTGTCTCTAAGAACAAGACAATGAGCAAAGAGCAGAGGACAGGAAATCTATGCTACTGCAACATTTGCTCTACTGTGTCTATGGGCTATAAGCAACATATTTTGTGTTGAAACTACAACAGAATTTGGCATTACGCAGTACACATATAATTTATTCACTGTGTGGGGTGGGTTGGGGGTGGGAGTAGTACAATGTTAGATGAAATACAGAAACTATGACCAACTATCCAGTAGAAGGATAAAGTCATATTGTGAATTTCGTAGCTTTTAGCTGTCATCAAGTTACCTGTGTGCATTCATACACAAGTATTCAAGTGTGTAAACCCACACAAAACACATTGTGTTCTAGGCTAGCTTGCTATGATTTATAGAAAGTTGAAGATCCAGTAGCTCATCTTTGCAATAAAGATGGAGAGTTTTGGTGAAGCAAGTGAATGGGATTGTTGGGTGAGGGGACTATGAGAATGATGCTCATAAGGAACCCAGTGCACTGCTCAGTTAAACTTGTGCTGTATGAAAGGTATTGATGTTCTTCGTCTTCCCTTGCTGCAGTCCTGACTATTGGGGTATAGTCCGCGTCCCCAGTCGCCGAATATACAGAGTATAAGGCTGCCGGTCGGTCATGGCATAGAGACTTTGCAGTCAGGGTACTAAGACAGACAAGAGCACTGCAGAAAACATTGTGTGCTGCTAATTGATGTTGTGCACATAGAGATTTCTAAGTGAACAAATCTGGCCAGGTGAATAAGAGCAGACATCCAATGCACATAAGAAGTATGGCATATGTGTATGGGACTGTGTGAAAGGTTATATCCATTTGTCTGTTTGCATGTGAATAGAAATAGAGATAGTGTGTGAGTAAGTCTGTGAGTGTCTATACATGAATGAATTTTGTGAGTGTATGTACGTCTGTCTGTTTGTGTCTGTGTGGTGGATGACCACTGCCTGACATGACAACTAACTAGTATGCATGGCAAGATCAGGAATACAGTGTATGCAGTTGCAGGATGAGTGTATGCATGTTTGCGCATACAGGTTCATGGGTAAGTATTCATCTAGTTGCCCTTGCTGGCCAATTTAAGTATGGACAATTTTCCATTTTGTGTTCAAAAAACCCATCCCTTTGCTTATAAATTGACCTTACCCATCCCATATTCGATAATTACCCTCTGTCCCATCCAGTCATCCTCAAAAGTATACCTCCACCATTCCTCGGCCTATTATCTCAAGAGATGAGGTCATCTTGGTGCTCTCTAAGGCCAAAAGCACAGCCTCAGTGGGACCAGGTAGCATTCCAGGCTGCCTTTTAAATAAATTAAATCATGACCTAGTAGACACACTTGGATTTCTGTTCATCCACAGCCTGCGAACTGGCTGTGCTCCGGTGGAATGCAAGACAGCAACAGTAATCCCTCTGCGCAAAGGGGGACCATCAACTGACCCTGGAAATTATAGGCCCATAAACTTGACTAGCTTAATCTGCAAGGTTGTGGAAATAATCACCATGGACCTTATTAACAAGGACATAGGTAATCTCCAAGCTATGAACCCAACCCAGTTTGGATTAATTAAAGGTAAAACATGCCTGCTAAACATGGTTGACTTCTTTGAGAAAGTCACCAAGCCCCAGAATGAGGGAAAGACAGTGCATATCACCTATCTTGACCTAGCCAAGGCATTTGGCACAATTCCCCTCACAGGTATTATAGGGAAAGTCTCCCAGTTGGGAATTAACCCCTACATTACCAGATGGGTAGCCAACAGGCTCACTGACAGGACATATACTGTCAAAGTACGTTACTTCACCTCTAACAAAAATCCAGTCACCAGTGGCATACCACAGGGTGCTGTGCTGGGCCTGTTACTGTTCAGAATTTATTTCTCAGAAGTCCAGGCAAACTTGGATGACCTGTGGCTGACCGAGTTTTGTTAATGATTGCAAATTGGGAGCAATCATTGAGTCCTCTAATTATGTTAATGTACTCCAGAAATGGTTAACACAGACAGACAATTGGTGTCAAAGCCATGGATTAAAGCTAAATGCAAAAAAATGCATTATTATTCCCTTTTGGAAAGCTGACATCTCTGCTAATTACATTATAGAAAGCACACCCCCTTTAGTGCAGACCCAATGGTATGTGATCTGGGTACTCAGTTTAATAGCAATCTGAACTTTGACCACCACAGGAAATTCTTCTATGTGGCACATTTTATAAATCAAGGCATCACATCTAGATCTAATGATGCTGTAATTCCATTATAATTGGCCATCTTCAAACCCATAATTGAGTACAATGTTGCCTTTTGCATGTACCTCACCAGAGACCTGCAACTATTGGAGAGAACACAAAGGTTTCTCACCAAGAAATTACAGGGTACACAAAACAAGTCTTACATGAAAGACTGAAAGCCCTGTCACTTTATTCTGTCTCCTACAAGTTGCTAACTGGTGACCTGTGCCTGACTTACATGGCAGTCTCTGACCTGGCCCTGATGAAAATGCTACACATTCAGAAATCAAACTGCACAAGGGTAATTTGCTCCAGGGTTCTTAACCTAGCCTTGGACATGAACAGGTCATGCTGGGAGAAATAGATACACCACCCAGAGACTGACACTTCTCTGGAACAAGCTTCCAATTCATGCGAAACAGAGCTCCTCCCTAACCTTCTTCAAATGCAACCTAGATCAATGGATGGATAACCACCAATTCACTCCTAGAGTGGCACTCATGTCCCTCAAGGACAGAGAAAGTTGGTATTAAGTATCCTAGATCCTTACAACTGTGAACATCACTCGTCTAACTACTGACAATTGGGGTAACTCAGGACACATATGGCTAGGCTTGTTAGGGATCTACGGCCATTAGCCTAGTAACCTTCTATGAACCTATGAACCTATAATAAGAATAACTTGGATCATTCTATATATAGTTTGAGGGGACCCATGCATGAGATAAAGCATTTAGGAGCATCCTCTCTCCATTCAAAGCACAGGGGCAGTCCTGGGTTACATTTTGTATTTCCCACCTGTAGATCTAGTTTGCACATGATTTCTGTTTCCATCCATAGGTCTAAGTTGCACTTAAAAATGGACAGGGATGGACTTTATTTTAAGTGAACAGGAAGTCTGTTCCACAGCAGCAGTATTGTCTACAAAATATACCTGGTCCTCCAAATAGTTCTGTTGAGGTTGCAAAATAGGTTTCATAGATAAATACTAGACTAGCTGCAGTTGTGGGCCATTTTAAGCCGAGCCTATTTTCCTTGCATAGGTGAAAATCAAATACTGTACCTTGTGGCTGTGAGGTTAATACCTTAAACATTATATCAACCCCAAGCAAATGAGGAAACACTCAGGACTGCAGCCCCCCCCATCACCCCTTAAAGGGCACTGCAATATCAGCACTCCCTCTACATGGTGTGGGAGTAGAACCCACAGCCTTTTGCAACCAGGCCAGGCATATTACCTGTTGTGTTACTAATTAAAATGTAATTTAGGTTCCTAGACAGAGTATTTCTGATGCCATCTGACTTGCTGATTTGCAGTAAATCCATCTGTAGTGTGTAGGAAGACGCCTTGTATGCCGTACACAGATCACATCTTAGATGTCTGTAGGATACTGAGTATAGACATGTTGTTTAGCCTTTGTTTCTCTTTAATAAGGTATATCTGTGGATGTTCAGGTTGTTGCTTGTGTTTAGACAGATGAGTCTGCTTTGTTTGATGGAAAACATATTTTACTGAAACTCATTTCGTTGAAGCATCATTTCACTGAAAATGAATTGCCTGAGCACAATTCACTGAAAGCTCATTTCACTGAAAACTCATTGGACTGAAACTCATTTCATCTAAACAGGTATAAGTCCTGTTCCCCACTGTAGTGCAATCCCAGAGTTAATATATGTATAGTAAGGGGGGGGGTATAGCGGGCACAGGCCCCACGCATTGGAGGGTGGGTGGGTGTAGCCCCCCAGCTATTTTAAATGCTGTAAACCATAGGCATGGATACTTACAAGTTGAATTAATAACTCTTTCCAAAAGATAATATATACCCAAACTATGTGGGGGGCTTATGCACCCCCACCCCCCATAACTATATATACTAACTCCAGGATTGCACTACAGTGGGGAACAGGGCATACACCTGTTTAGATGAAATGAGTTTCAGTCAAATGCGTTTTCAGTGAAGTGAGCTTTCAGTGAATTGTGCTCAGGCAATTCATTTTCAGTGAAATGAGGCTTCGATGAAATGAGTTTCAGTGAAATGCATTTTCTATCAAAGTAGACCCCTAGACAGATATATGCCAAAGGGGACATTATATTCAATAATTGATTAAAGGAGGGCCAAGTAAAGTGGGACAATGACTTCCCTAGATCTAGGCATAATCCCTTCATTTATAAGCTGTGC